>NW_006800140.1:794590-852604 GCF_000485575.1 Poecilia formosa
ATCTATCTATCTATCTATCTATCTATCTATCTATCTATCTATCTATCTATCTATCTATCTCTTGAAGATGGGGCCATGGCCCCCGTTGTCCACCTGGTGGGGTCGGCAATGCTAAAAGTTAATGAATAAAATTACGAGAGTAAAGAAGTTGTTGTTTTTTATCCATATATATTTGAAGTCCTTAATGGAGTGTAAATTTGATATATTTCAAGAAATCAGGAAATGTGAAGTCAAACAAAATGTTTTTATTGCTTTTAAGTGTCGCTTACAACATTTAACTCAATACATTTAACACCAGAATGAAAATACATATTTTGACAATGACTGTAAATTGAAAGAGGGAAAGTCCTTCATTTAACACAGGGGGGCCCAAAGTCGGTCCTCCAGGCCCGGCATCCTGGATGTTTTACTTCTCTCCCTGGTGGTAGTAACAACCTTTTCAGTATGTCATTGTTCTTCTTAGGCCTCTAACAAGCCATCATTTGATCCAGGTGTGTTAAACCAGGGAGAGAACTAAAACATGCAGGATGCCGGCCCTCGAGGACTGACTTTGGGCACCCCCAATTTAACAGATTAAATACGCAAACATTTATTTTTATGATTCTTCCTAAATATGGAAACGTCAAACTGAAGCTCAACCCAAAATTTACCGTTTCCCAAACCCTTCAATCGGTTTTCTTCACAGATTTTCCTTCCTCTAAACTTTCCTTGTGCAGAGTGCCATAACAGAACATTTATGCTTTAAAAATACATGTATTTTCTTGTTTTCTGTATATCACTGTCAGCCACTCCATGAGATCCACATTTTGACTTGAAATGCTGAAATAAATAATATTTATGTTTAAATGAAACACCTGAAAATGTTTGTTTGAGATATTAGGTGAGAAATAAAACAGAAAACGGAATAATGACGAGGCCCGCCTCAGTTTTCTCTGACAAAGATTCGCCTAACAGGAGATTAAATGTTAAATATTTCCACGCGTGGAGAGAGGCGGGAACCATTTCCACTGGTTTGTCTTCAGCCTCGCATCAGCAGCGGACACTGTGACGGGTCAGAGTGACGTCATCAGAGTTACGTCGAGCCTGAGGGTCTTTACGCAGTGAGTTCACTTTCTATTAAATGCATTTTAAAAATAAAAATAAAAAGCCTCAGAGCTGCAAAATATGTCGTTTGGTGTTGATTAGCTAAAAAACTAAAATATACAAAAGGCCACATTTCTCCCGCCGTCATTTTAACTTAAAAGGATTTTTAAAAAATCTCAATTATAATTTTAATTATTTATGTTATAGTAACTTTTTTTAAAAATAAAAATAAATGAATATTTAATTAGATTAATAAATTCAAGGCTGTCCTCATGGAGTTAATATTCGCGTATTGGGGAATTTAAAGAGATTAATGTTAATAAGAGTGCAATTTTTGACTTATGTTTATTCAAAAAGACAAATTTGTTTATTTTTTTTATATCTCCTAGTAGAATATATTTTCGAAAAAAATTATGACACTTTTTAAGGCCGTAACCGACGGGATAAATCGCTATATTTATGCTCTTTTATGTTAATGCGGCTTTATGCTGGTTTCATTTAGTTTTTTAAGTTAGGACTGATGAAAAATAAAGTTAAATGTGATTTTTTTAGGGTCAAACATGTTCAGACGGTCTGAGCCGCTGTCCGCGGTGCTGAAGCGCAGCTCCAGAAAATCTGAGCAACAAAGTTAGAAATCATTCCTGCAGAAAAACATTCAGACTCAAGATGAAGTCAAATAATAATAATAATAATAATAATAATAATAATAATAATAATTCAGTGCGAGAAGGAAATAACATTAAAACACTTTCAGAGTAGATTTATGTGATTAGCAGCAGGTTTTAATTTTACTGCTGTAAGTTTTATCTGAATCAGATGTTTGACGATAAAACACACATTTCATGTTTTTGATCCGGTATTAATCCTCCAGTTGGACCGGGGTTATAGTAACGTTCCCGCCCGTCCTGCGGGATCGCACCGCATGTTGATGAGGAAATCTGCGGGTTCGCCTCCTCCTTGTGGCTCCGCAGGAAAACGCAGCCTGGCGGGGATTTAATCCGAAGTTATGAACGGATTTAATAACCAACTCTGTCTCAAATGTACTAAGGCTGCTAAACCCTTTTTGGATCTCACGGCTTCCTTATTTGTAACCCAGACTTAAATCTTCTCAGGCTTTAAATATTTGTTGGAGAAAATGTAGATTTTAAAAGCGAAACGATCCAGACTGAAGCTGACGTTTAGAGTTAAGGACGTAAACATTTTCAGTTTGTGGTTGTTTTAATGCCTCTCTATGAATCTGCAAAGCTTTTAATTTGAAATGAGAACTAAAACAAGTAGCATTTTAAATGTTTCTGTTCGGATCGAGATGAGACAGAATGAACTCTGCTGAACCTGCAGGATGGAGAGTCGCTGCTGTTTATACAGCTGCAACACAGGTTCATGTTTTATATGAGAATCTTCTCTTAAGTAAATTAGTAATTAAATAAAGCCAGCAGTATGATAAAATAAAAAAGGGAAGAAAATGATTTTGTTCAAGTCCTATAATTTATCATGCTCAAAATACGTCATCGGGATAATAATAATAATAATAATTATCATTATTATTATTATATCAAAATTCTCTAGTCGTGATTGATTTTAATTCATTTAAATGCATTATTCTAAGAAAAATACAATAAATTCTGCAATATTAAAATGTATCTCTTATTATTTGCAATACTGATGATAAACTGTTCGTCCAACTTGATAATAAAATACTTTAAAAAAAGAAATAAAAAATAATCAATTTATGATTGACTTAATTCATCTAAAGGTGTTACTTTTAATTAATAAAACACTAAATACTGTCACAAAATGCTTTAAAGGCGGTTCTTTTGATTTTGAGAGGAACCATCGGTCTGTAAATGTCTTTTTTGATGTTAATTTTTTTCAGTTTTGCTTTGAATTTTCTGCAAACTTTGAAACTTTGAATTTTCTGCAAACTGATTCTGTCAGATTCTGTTCTAAAGCGATTTTTAAAACCCCAATGGGAGTTTTCAGGCGAAATAAATGGTAACAATAAATATATGAAACATTCATCAACAATAACCACCATAGTAGTTCTAATAATAGTAATGATGATGATGATGGTGCCTGCCTCACAGAGCAGGCGCCATCAGGAGGAGGTGATGGTGGGAGGAGAAGCGGAGGACGGTGGCCCCCCCACCCCTTTCGCATCAAACCTGCCCACTGCACCGGAGCCGCCGACGGGCCGTGATGCTGCAGCCGCCCGCAGATAAAAGACCCGGTGCAGCGGCGCTCTGCAGACAGAAAACGCTCAGCGGGAAGTCTGCGGCTGCAAAACCTCCGCAGAGAAATGTAGAGGAATCATCTGATTTTTGTTGCTTTTAAGGTAATTCATCAAAAGATAAAAACAATCTGAATTACTTTCAGATTTACATTATTATTATTATTATTATTATTATTATTATTATTATTATTATTATTATTATTATTATTATTATTATTATTATTATTATTATTATTGTTATTGTTAATAGTAATGACCTCATTATTTTCATCCCGCAGGATCTGCGTGATGGAAGCGTTTCTGCAGAGTATGCCCTCAGTTAACTGTTTCACTCCCGGCGCCCTGCTGGCGGCCTGCCTGGCTCTGCTGCTCTCCGTGTGGCTGTGGCTCCGGCGCCGCGGGGCCACTCCCGGTCTGCCGGGGCCCTTCGCCTGGCCCGTTATCGGGAACGCCGCGCAGCTCGGCAACACGCCGCACCTGTACTGCACCCGCATGGCGAGGAAGTACGGCAACGTGTTCCAGATGCAGCTGGGCAGCCGAACCGTGGTGGTGCTGAATGGCGACGCCATCCGACCGGCGCTCATCAAGCAGGGTCTGGACTTCGCCGGGAGGCCGGACTTCACCTCCTTCCAGTTCATTTCCGACGGCCAGAGCATGGCGTTCGGAACCGTCTCGGACTCGTGGAAGACGCACCGCAAACTGGCGCAGTCCACCGTCCGCATGTTCTCCACCGGGAACCCGCAGACCAAGCGGACCTTCGAGCAGCACGTCCTGGCCGAGTTCAGGGAGCTTCTGCGGCGGTTCGTGGAGAAGACGCGGGCGGAGCGGTACTTCCAGCCCGGCACCGACCTGGTGGTGTCCACGGCCAACGTGATGAGCGCCATCTGCTTCGGGAGGAGGTACACCTACGAGGATGCGGAGTTCCGGGAGGTGGTGGGCAGGAACGACAAGTTCACTAAGACCGTGGGAGCAGGGAGCATCGTGGACGTGATGCCGTGGCTCCAGTACTTCCCTAACCCAATAAAAACCATCTTCGAGGACTTCAAGAACCTCAACCGGGACTTTGGGGTTTTCATCCGGGATAAAGTCATAGAGCACAGGAAGTCCATCGAGTCGAGCGCCATCAGGGACATGACGGACGCCTTCATCGTGGCTCTGGACCAAATCACGGAGACCGCGGGTCTCTCCTCTGGGAAGGACTACGTGACCCCCACCATGGGGGACATTTTTGGAGCCAGCCAGGACACGCTGTCCACGGCTTTACAGTGGATCATCCTCATACTGGTCAAGTAAGAAACTTTTACATACTGGATATTTTAGCTGAAACAAAATAACCTGGAAGTCCAGATTGGCTTTTATTACATGAACATTAATTACCCCTAACTGATAAAAAGCATCTGTTTTGTTTAAGTCTCAGAACATACCTGCTTCAATTGACATAACTGAGGAAACATGTGTTTTAAAAAAATAAATCTGAATGTTTTATCTGTTTGTCAAGCCCTGATTTTAAGTTTTTAGGTGTTTTAAACTCGGCATCTTAAAGATATTTAGTCCGAATTTTATCCAAACAAAAACACTAAAAACTCCGACTTTGTTTGCTGATTTAATCAGATGTAACACGTCAGTTATTTTCTACTCTGAGGTGTGTGACACATTTTTGCACCACTATAAACCTGCAAGACAATAACGATCCTGTCAATTTACTAGTAACTTAAACTAATCTGAAAATTTACAAGCTTCCTCTTGATAGACTGAAATTAATTACTGTCTATTCTGAAAAGCGTTTTTCATCTCTATGCCTGTTTCCTCCTCTGTTTTTCCTTTTCTGCCTCTCCATATTTACCCTCAGCATGACTCCAATCGCCTTTTCTTTTTCTGGCGACCCCTCTGCAGCGCCCCTATGCGTCACATTTAATGCATTCTCACTTTTTGCCCCACTTGGTGCAAATCTAAGCAAGTTTAATTCCATGTGTTTTAGATGAAGGTCAGTGCAGGTCAAGTCAGGCCTGATTTAATCAACTTTAACCACATTTTAAGAGACTTCTCGACATGTTTTTAGTTTTCAGTCTTTTCGTTTTCACTTTGAGGGATGCAGCAGCTGATTAGCTCACGCTGCTCCCAGCTTCCTGTTAACCCTGCAGAGACATGAGGAAGTGTTACTGCATGTGTGTTATGCAAGGAGTAAAACTGAACACTGGTGAAAGTGAACAGTCAGCTGTTTGCAGTGACTGTAGCGCGTTTATGTAATCAGTTTTTAGAAAAACGGGTTAAAGCTGCAGAATGACATTTTTATAAAAAACATATTTGTCACATATTTGTTAAAACTGTCACTATGTGGTGAAAGTTTGATATGAGACAGATAATCTGTGAAAAAACTTAAGCTCCTCTGCCTCCTCCCACTGCTAACTAGAAAAAAACAATCAGAGAAAGGGGGTGGATCTTAGCGCTGTCAATCATCCTTGCTCCTCCACTGCTGCTACTGCGTCTTCCTCATATCATAGCATGCTAACTAGCCAATGAAAGCAAGAAAACAGTTTTCCTGTAATTGGCATTTGTTTAGTAGCCCACTCACGAGGTTGACTGACAGCACCAAGCCCCGCCTCCTGGCGCTCATTGGTTGTTTTTGGTCTGGAGCGGTGCAGTTTTAACAAATATATAAAAAAGCATAAATTTTTTGTAAAAGTTACATGCTGATGTCACACCTTCAGGTATCCTGAGATCCAAACGCGTCTTCAGCTGGAGGTGGACAGAGTTGTGGACCGGAGTCGCCTGCCGTCCATCGAGGACCAGGCCGAGCTGCCGTACGTCATGGCCTTCCTCTACGAGGTGATGCGCTTCACCAGCTTCGTCCCGCTCACCATCCCCCACTCGACCGTCACAGACACCTCCATCATGGGCTACGCCATTCCAAAGAACACCGTCATCTTCATAAACCAGTGGTCCATCAACCACGACCCGGCCATGTGGTCCAACCCGGAGACCTTCGACCCCGAGCGCTTCCTGGACCCCCAGGGGGCGCTGAACAAAGACCTGGCCGCCAACGTGCTCATCTTCTCGTTGGGTCGCCGGCGGTGCATCGGCGAGCAGCTCTCCAAGTTGCAGCTGTTCCTGTTCACGGCGCTGCTGGCGCACCAGTGCCGCATCACCACCGACCCAGCGAAGATGCTAACCCTGGACTACAAGTACGGCCTGACGCTGAAACCGCACGACTACGCCATCGCTGTGTCTCTGCGGGAAGACATGACTCTGCTGGACGCTGGTGCCGCTCAGGCAAACGAACAGCCAGCAGAATTACAGGCAAAAGTTTAAAGATTAAAGGCCACAGCAGGGCCTGCAACCTGCGGCTCCGGAGCCACAAATGGCTCATTGGACCTAAAAACTTTAGCCAAAAATGAAAAACAACCGTTTTAGTATAAATATAAAAACAAATGCTGAATTTTTAATAGGTTTCCATTTTATTCCTGCAAAAAATGGAGAAAAGAAGTCAGCTGAGGCTACCTATAGCTTAGCCAGCTAGCTATATAGCTTAGCCAGCTAGCTATAGCTCAGCCAGCTAGCTATAGCAGCCAAAGCTAGAAGCTACACTGCAAAAACACAAAATCTTACCAAGAGTTTTTGTCTAATTTTAAGTGCAAATATTTTAGTACACTTGAAATAAAACAAAACTAACTTAAAAGTAATGTTTCAGTAAAATATAAAAGCTTGCTTTAAGTCAACACTACAGCAGATTTTTTTTCTGTAAATTAAACAAAAACTCTTTGTAACACTGTGTGTTTTTGCAGTGTATAGATGTTAGCTTCTGGATTTCCAAACAGGATGAAACTAAAAGTACCAGATTAGGTCAGTTTTTTTAAATTTAATTTAATTGCATTTTTCATTGTTTAAAAAAAGTATATCCGTCAGCTTCATTTTAAACCATAAAAATATAAATATATTGGTGATTCTTTAAACTGACAACGATTTCCCTAAAGTAGATATTTGTCTAAATTTCTTAGTTGTTTTTTCTAAAGTCATGCAACATTTGCGGCTCTAAATGATTTTTTAGGTTGCAGACTCCTGGTCTAAGGACTCAGAAAATGAAGAATAATGGAGAGCAGAGCCTAAATATGCAGTAGATATGTGGAAGCAGACATATTTATTAACACCTCTAGTAAATATATGTAAACAGCCTCAAAATATTTGAAATGTTAATATAATCGGACTTGAAAGTGTAGGAAAATCCAGACTTTTACCCGTTTTTCTCACCACAGAGATTTCAGATCATCGTCCAATGTTTTTATTTAAAATCCCCTGACATTGTAGAAATCCTGCCATGAACTCCAGTGTCCAGGGTATTTGGGAGAAAAAGAGGCCCACAGCATGACAGTTCGTCCACCGTACTTAACATTTTAGAAAAAAACACCCTTTTCTGTTTTAGCTTCACTCGGTTCAGATTTACTAAAGGAATAAAATGTTGAATTTAATTATTTGATTATTTGCATTTTTAATGCATTTCTAAAATTAAATGAAAAATATGCAGGATATGCCAATATTTGTATCCGATTAATCATCAGAATAATCGATTAATCACTTACTAAAGTAATCATTAATTGCAGCCCTAGGCTTTACAAATGCTAATCCACCTGAAAAATATGGAACCTTAAGAAAAAAACATCTTAATTTATTTCACAGGGATTGTTTTGATTTCATTAAGAAGCTAATTTGGTTGACGTGGAAGAGTTGTAGTCAAGCTGAAGGAAGGATTTCTCTAAATCTTTTAGCGGCTGCAGGAACAGATAGATTTACTTTCAGGCTCTCAGCTTTAACCTGAGGTGCTGATAAATGCGTCTGCGTCTGAATTTGTAGCTGCACTCTGGGTGTCTCTGCAGACAGAAAGCGATGGCACATCTGTTCTCAACATTAGTCAGCCGCAGAGCGATCGCCTGCGACCCGTTGATTCGTCAGAGCAGAGGACTGCAACCAGCTGCTTCACAACCAGAAAACAGTCTGGAAAAGCACAACGCCAACAATGAAGCTCTGATCATAAACAATACTACGCTGCTGCATAATGTATCCCTGCAAGCTGGAAAAAAACTGTACACTGAAGCCTTTATTGTTGCTTTGCTACCTGGAGAAAAGACACTTTATCTGCTTAAAAAACAATCCAAATGTTTCTCAATCGTGTATCTTTGTAACTGTGATGAACAAACTGTGTTTCAGATCCTCATGACTGCAGAAACAAGCCGCGGTCTGAGGGACGAGCTGCAGCTGCATAAGCTCAGAGCTTCAGCTCTGCTAACACTAAATGTTCAGTAGCAATGTGTAAATTAATATATTGTATATGCCAGTGTATTTACTCAGGAAGAAAAAGACTCAAATACTATTTAATCTAATATATTCTTTAACTTTTTACAGATGCTGTTGTAATGAGACAGTCAGTTTTCGCATGTAAAGAGATATTAAAGCAGTGTTACTTAGCCGGATGCTCACTCAGTCAGGAAAATGGAAAGCACATTACAGGCACGCACTGCAAAAACAGAAAATAATACCAAGGGTTTTTGGCAAGTTTCTGTTGCAAATATATTAGCACACTGGAAAAAAGGCAAAACTAACTTAAAAGTGATTTTTTAGCAGGATTTAGAGGATCTTGTTTTAAGTTAATAATTCCTTAATATTGAAGAAAAACTACTAGTTCTAGTGGCAGATTACTTCACTTACAACATGAGAAAATGTCTTGTTATAAATGAAATAATCTGCCAGTGGAACTACAACTGGGTTGCTAGGCGACGGCTGGGCTTGGCTGGCGTTGCTAGGTAACGGCTCAGGGCCTGTTGACTGTGAAATAAGTGGAACTTTTAGTTTTTCATCAATATTAAGGATTTATTTACTTCAAACAAGCTCTTATATCTTGCTGAAAAGTTACTTTTAAGTTAGTTTTGTCTCATTTCAAGACATTTTCACTTAAAAGCACTTTGAACTGCCTTGTTGCCGAAAAAGTGCTATATAAATAAAACTTCTTATTCTAAAACTAAACAAAGAAAACACTTGGTAATATTTTTGGTTTTTGCAGTGCAGAATTAGAGATTCTCACCTACTCACAACCTCGACTAAAATACTAATTCTTTAAAATGGTTTTTACAGAAAAAATGTTCAAATTACCGTTGTTTAAAAAAGAAAAACAACAATCAATCTTGCTGCTGCTATAAAGCAGGAGAGGGATTAGAGGGAAATGTGCAGTAGATTTCTTTCAGCCAGCTGGCTGACAGTGTGCAGCAGCATATGGTGACAGGATATCATTATTACACTGCAAAAACACAAAATCTTACCAAGTATTTTTGGTCTAGTTTCTAGCATAAATAGTGTGTTAAAGCATACTTGAAATTGGACAAAACAAACCTACATGTAACTTTTCATCAAAATAAAGGAAAATGTTTTAAGTCAATAATCCCTTAATATTGATTTAAAAAAAGTTTTAGTTCCACCGACAGGTTATTTCCCTTGTAACAAGACATTTTCCCATGTTATAAGTGAAATAATCTGCGAGTGGAAGTAGAACTGGGTTGCTAGGCAACGGGCTGGGCTTGGCCGGCGTTGCTTGGTAACAATTGTGAAATGAAATAATCTGCCAGCAGAAAAAAGCACTTTTTAAAATCAATATCAAGGAATTATTGACTTAAAACAAGCTCCTATTTCTTGCTGAAAAGTTACTTGTAAGTTAGTTTTGTTTTATTTCAAGTTAACTGAGATATTTGCACTAGAAACTAGACCAGAAATACTTTGTAAGATTTTGTTTTTGTTTTTTTTGGAGTGCAGGGCATTAAACTCTAGAAACTGTATGATAGAAAATGTGAAACTGATGCTGGAATCTGGTCCATGCCTCGGTGTTTCACCTCCTTGCTAAAGCTCGGCTCATTTTGGGTATTTCATGTACGTTTGCACAGGAATCTGATTCTGAACGTCTCACACATAAGCGGCTGACGCAGAGATCTACGGGTTCCTGCAGAAGCCAATCTGATTCATGTAAATTCAATGTAACTGCAAAATGTAAACATTTACAAGTATAGAGAAAACCAAATAAAATGTTTTTATCTACAGCCAGTTTGGTAAGCTTCTTTTTTCTGGACCCATCCTGCACAACAATAAAATATTGGAGACACAATTTGGTTTTTAGCCAGTTTAAATGTTTTCTGTTTAAAGTTTATCTGAAACCAGAGGCCTAAGCAAAGCTACGCTAACAGCTCTGCTAACACTGCTCCATTTTTGAGCCTCAGATAAAGTCATTTTAGACATTCCTTTAAAGATGTTGCCATAGAGAAAATGTGCTTTACACCAGCCAACCAAACATCCAGGAACTCAGTTTGGGTTGCTAGGCAACGGGCGGGGCTCTGCTGTGGTTGCTAGGCAACTGGCTGGGCTCTGCTGTGGTTGCTGGGTAACGGCTTGGCACCTCCTGATTTGTAACTTTACCTTCAGAAGGTTTTTGAAACGTGTTTTTTAATTTTACTAACTTGTAACTCGAAAGATAACTTTACTGAAAAATTCAGAAACTTATTTTAAGTAAATAATAATTTAATATTGATGAAAAATGACTTGTTCCACTGCCAGATTATTTCACTAAGACATTTTTCCCATGTTATAAGCAAAATAATCTGCCAATAGAAATATTTTTTTCCATCAATATTAAATAATTATTTATTTAATTATTTATTTAAAAAAGCATCCATTTCTTGCTGAAAAGTTACTTGCAAGTTAATTTAATCTTTTTTTCAATTGTACTAAGATATTTGCTCTAGAACATGGGTGTCAAACTCCAGTCCTCCGCTGTCCCACAGTTTTTAGATGTGCCACAGGTACAAAACACTGGAATGAAATGGCTTAATTGCCTCCTTCTTGTGCAGATCAGTTCTCCAGAGTCTTGCTAATGACCTAATTATTATATTTAGGTGGTGCAGCAGAGCAGAGTTGCAGGGCAGCAGCGCTTGAGGATTGGAGTTTGACACCTGTGCTCTAGAAACTAGACAAAAATATTTGGTAAGATTTTGTGTTTTTGCAGTGTAGGTCAGTTCTGTCTTCTACTTTTAATCCAAATAAATTATTCAGCTTGTTTCCATTTCAGTTTTCGTCAAGTCAACTGGAAATAACCTGAATTTAGATGTTATAATACCAAAACTGTCATGTTTGATGCTTTCCAAGAAAGCATCAAACAGCTTGCTGAGCTGCAGGCCGGAACATAAAGGGAAATGTTTCTAAGATCTTGCTGCCTGTTCTGCCATTTTTTTTTATCTCGGCCAGCTAGAACATCCTGTACTCGTTCAAAGTGAGGCATGTAGCTACCGACTAACCAGAGCGTGACAGAATCAGACAGTAGATGGCTGCTGATACCGAGCAGCTTTCTCTCTCCCTATCTCTCTGCCTTTCTCTTTCTCCCTCACCCTCTCTCTTTCTTTCCCATTTTTACAAATCCAAAAGTAATTCCCAGGACTAAACAGCCCCTGGAGTAATGTCTGGCAGCAGTCCAAGCATAACCTTTATGAATGGGAGTGAAAACATTGTTTTCTTTAGTCAAACTGCAATACATTACAAAATGCTGAGCTGAAACATTTGCACACAGAAACTTTTTACTCTGGATGCTAAAGTATTCCCACACCTTTGACTTTTTTACACTTTGTTTGTATATAGTATGTTTTTAAGGTCATAAGCTGCGTTTCTATTACAAATGTGCACAAAAGTTTGACAAATGTCAAACATTTTTGCAACTGTAGTGTTTCCATTAAAGCTGCAGTATAACTTTTAATGGCACACATATTTTTTGCATATTTTCTTGAAACTGTCATTATATTCTAACAGACCAATAAACTTTAAATTCTAATTAACATTTAACACTGAAACTGGAAAACATTTTAAATATCCAAAATAAACAAAACAAAAAATACAATTAATTATGAAATTGCTATAAACTAAATAATAATAAAAAAAGGTTTATTTGAGACCAAAGCAACAGACAAAAAACTTTAAATCCAGTTTTTGGCAGAAAGAGAGAAAAGACAAAAATGATCAATCATGCAAATGGAAATAGTTTGTTTTAATTTATCATGTGATTAATTGATTTATTGCTTAATGCAACAGGGCAGGCCCTGATCAAGTGTAATGTGTAACGTAATGTAAGAAGAGCTGAAGATAAATGCACTTTTCAGAATCTTAATAGTAAAAAAAGGAAAAATGATTTTTTATTGTTTTGTTAAATGAAATACACCTCAGTTTGTGGTTGAAATGTGATCAAATGGAATCAAATCTGTAAAAGATTGCAAAAAACTAAATCAAAAAGAGGTTTGCTACAGAATAAGCAACAGGAGTTTAAAATAAAACAGATGGAAAACTTGGATGTCTAAGAGAGATGATAGATTAAAAATAGAAAATAAAAATAAAAATGTCTAAAGTGTGCGTGTTGTTTGGAACCCAGTTTTCTGATTCCAATCATTATTGTGTTGACTAACATGGACTTACTCCATTCTGTATGCTAACATTAGTGTGTAAGCTACAATTAGCCAAAATGCTAAGGTTAGCTTAAATGCTGTCCGTAGTAATGTGTTTGGTGTCAACAACATAGCTTTAAATGAGCTAAAATGCATATCTTAAGTGCAAGTCTATTGATAGCATGAGGGCTATCACTACCAGTAGCATATTGAGTAACTAGCATGTTGATGCTACCAGTAGGATGAGAGTTGGAGATTGCTGCACCATTACCAGGCTACGACAGGCCCCAATGAAGATTACTGAGAACATTTGACTGTGCAAAGCGTTTGGACAACAAGCCGTTCTGTGGCGCTACATTGCAAAGCAACTTGACGTATTGCGTGAATTGGTTGTTAGACACATCCTATGTCATTACAGCTTAAACTTGTCAAGTCTGCATTAGCCAGATTAGCATGAGAGTCTGATATACGCTTACATCTTGCATTGGCTGGAGATAAAACACATGCAAGTTGTGTAACTTCAGCAGAGCTCAGCTCAGGAATGAATGTGTGGATGTGCAGAGTATGAATGATGGAGGGTAAGAAGTTGTGGTATTCAGGCAGCGGCTGATGGAGGCTGAGAAATGTCACAGCAGAACTGAGACTGGGATTATTTGAAGTGAGTCCTGAACAAACAGCAGGTCTAGCCAGAAATAGTCCAAAGCTGAGCAGAGGGGTTGACTTTGGGTCAAGTTCAAAGCGTGAATGCACTCATTATGAGTATTACTGTCATATTTTATTTTATTTGCACTGCTGTTTCCTCAGGGTGGAGTGATTATATACAAACTGCAATGTGGACTTTCTCTGATTCACACAGGGACATAATTACACATAAGTAGGGATGCAAGTTATAATTAATGAGTTAATCTAAAGTGGATTGATTTTACCGACCGACTAATGGTTAATTAATAAGAGGACGTTTTCTCTTTCGTCAAGAGAGCAGACCGTCTTACCATAACAGAGAGCGACATTTTTCATATCATGCTAACGCTGCTCCGTCAGCTGCTCGGCTGAATAAAGCACTATGAAGGCGAAACTTGAGGTTTGTGAGGATTTAATATTTCTAAACAGCATAAAGTGCATGTTGTACCCCACACTCGGCTGTTTGGATCGTTTCTCTTAACCAACTGTTCTAATAAAGCGCCTTCGCCATCTTTGTTTTTCTTCGCTTCATGAAGACAAGTGGCGCCCTCTGCTGGATGGCGGCCAAACTGCAACACTAAAAGGTCTAAACGGACTATTAATTGCTTGGAACTAATTTTAACCTAATAAACTATTAATTGTAAGTGAATTGATTGTTTACATCCTTAACAGATAAGGTCAAATATATAAATGCATCATAGACCCTAAAAATAAAAGTATAGTCATATTATTGCAACTTTGTTCTTGTAATTTTATAACTTTACTCTCAAAATTGTATTTATTTTGTTAGTATGGCTCCGATACTACATGTTGGTTCCTCAATCAGATTGAAAACAACAGAACAAACTACACCATGAGATAAAAAAAAAATTAAGTAAATATTTTTTAAAATATAGAAATTTTAAACCTTGTTTAAACAATTTTTAAGGAGACATTTAAGAATGTTTGTGACAAGTTGTGTCTTAGAAAAGTTAAGAACTTTTTTTTATTTTCAGTACTTATAAGAGTTAATGCAAGTATGTTTATTGTTTTTTATCAAAAAATGTTTCTGAAAAATGTAAATATATTTGAAGGCATGAATTTTCAATATTTAGAAATTAATTTTTGTTTGTTTTCTGGTAAGAATCTGTAAAATGTTAATTTTGTACGAATTTTGAAAATTTCCTTTTGTCTTATTTAGACTCACGTCCATAATTTACAATAAAAAAAATAAACCTTCTAAAGCTGTAAAAAATTCTGAGTAATAAATGAACATTACAAAGTTGACTAAACTTGGAAATTAGTTTAAAAGGGATAAAAATGTGAAATTTTGTTGTCAACTTGATGGTAAAAACTTAACTTTTTAAAAAAATCTCTTAACTAATCATTCATAGTTTAGTATAAATGCTAAAGACAGCTAAAACAACTAAATTAAAATTGAAGTAATAGCTTTTATTAATGTTTTGAACTCAACAGTTAAAGTTAAAACAACTTAAAGGGGCAGCATTGTGTAATTCTAGGCACATAGAAAAAAAATTATAGCATAATCAAATAACTATGTTGACTTTAGTTGTTAGAAAATGCTGCATATATCAAATGTGACTTTAAAGAAATTTAACAACGTAATTTAATGCCTTGAAATTGGGCCCGTCTCTTTAAAAACGTATTCTTTCTGAAGCTCCGCCTTCAGGAAGTCACCCGAACATGGCTCCTCTATTAACCCTTTATCAACGTTTTTAACAGAGTTGCTCTGAGAAGCAGCTCATATGCAGCTCAGAAGCTTCTCAGCTCCACCAGATGTTTGCTAATTGCTGCTGGCTAGTCTAATGGAGTCGAGTGGGGGAGGAGCTGCACCTTGAAGGCGGGGCTTGGTCCAACCAGGCGTTTTGTGCAGCTGAATGGTTGTCATGGAGATTAAAGGATTTGTCAAACATGCATGAAAGAATCAAGGTTTGTTCTTGAAGGAATAACATTAAAACATGATGTAAAGCTAAAAAGGTGGATTTTACATAACACTGCCCCTATAAATGAGTTGAGTTGGCAAATTTATTATTTTATAGTGTTGCAATGCATTTGCACAAAATATGACCAAAAGAAGAATAATGTGCATTTCTCCATGCAGCCAGTGTGATATGGGACAGAAACAGGCGAGTGACAAACGCCCCTCAAACCACCAATCAAATATGGCCGCTGGATGAAAATTTGGTGCTGCAGCAGAGAAAAAATGGGCCGTAAATGTTTAATGGCGCAGCTCCTGAGTCCATTTGCAACATCTGGCCCCACATGTGCAGACACCACAGCTGTCTCGACCGAAGCGCTCGATTAAAGGAGGCTTATAAAAACAGGCAGGAAAGGTGAAGTTTCCATTACTGTATAAACAAACACCTGTCCTGATTTGGGAAGCACCTATTTAGAGAAAAACAGATGAAACATGACTAGACCAGTGGGAGGCTGGCCCGAATCAACGCAGCAACAAACTCCCTGCTGCCCTGGCACACAATGTTCAGAGGCGAATTCTGCACGACACGACCATACTTGTTGCTCCATGATGACTTTGGAAGAAGATCAATTTGGTTCAATATAAAAAATTATAAACTGTGTGCTTTAATTATACACTGGAGATTACAAAAGATGTTACTGTTTTTTTAATAAACAGCAATAAAACAGAAAAGAACACAAACAAGGCGGGAAAACGATTCCTCCAGTCAGCAATTTGTAGATTTACTAACATCCCAGAAATCACTGAGCTGCAGCTTCAACTCAGTCAGAAAAATATTTAAATCATTCAACTGGTAAAAAATGACAGTACAAAGATACATGTAAAGCAAAGAAGCTTTAAAAGGATGTGAATGTTTGTATGACGGCGTTTTAGTGTCATTGTAGCGGGGAAAAAAGGAGTAAATTTTGAAATCTCAGAAATTTTCTAAATAAAAACAAGGAAATTTCTCAGTTTAAAAAGTAAAAAAAATCCAGAAAATTTCTGAGATCAGTCACCAAATTTCTGGGTTTTTTTTAAACACATTTTTGACTTTTCAAACAGAAATTTCCATATTTTATCTAGAAAATTTCTGAGATTTCAAGATTTCAGATTTTGCTTCTAGCAAAATTTAAACTTTTACTCTGAATAATGTTAAACTTTCTGATGCCTTTTTTCCTGTTTTTGATTCTCTATTTAATCTACGATGGTCCTGATTTGGTGTACATTTCACCCAAAGCTCTCCGTACATGTTGGCAACCCTGGAAAAGTTGGATAAAAAACCTTAAAATAAACATGAGTTATACCGATGATGCATAATTCAATACCAAAATGATTCATAATAATCTGTTTTATAAGTCAGGGTGCCAATGTCACAGAAATAAAATTGGTCTGAGATTTAACATAAACAAAGCATCCAGGAATGACCAACAGCATGAAGTATCAAACAGTAATGGTCTCTCAAATACATTCAGATTAATAAAAACAACAAAACACCAACAGATACAGCTACTTTTCTTCTTCACAACAAAGAAACCCTGATATTCATGTTTTTGTTACATATTTTTTACATGACCTGTAAACTACAGCTTATCTGACCTTCAAACAGCATCATTTGAACTTTATACGTAAAATGTAGAGTAATGAAAATCACCTTCACATAAAACATTAACAAAAAACCCCCCTGAAAAATAATAATAAAAAAATTCTCAAAATTTTGACTTTTTTCTTAGAATTCTAATTTCATATGTTTTTTTTCTTCTAAGAATTCAGACATTTTTAAAAGTTTTTTTATGGCTCTAGTGGTGTTTATTTGATAGTTAATTGACAGGAAAGCAGGTAATGAGAGATGGGGTAGACGTGCGGCAAGGGTCACCAAGGCCGGGAATTGAACCTGTGACAGCTGCGTCGAGGACTAAGGCCTCCATATGTGGGTTGTGCTTAAACACTGCGCCACCACAGCACACCCCAAATTCAGACATTTCTAAGAATTCTAACTCCGCCCCCCACGCCCCGAATTCTGAATTTTCTTAGAATTTGGTTACTTTTTATCAAACTTTTGACTTTTTATTTTCTGAACTGTTTTAATCTCAAAATTCAGATTTTTTTTTCCCTCAGAATTTTCTCAAAATTTTGACAATTTTCTCAGAATTTTGATTTTAATCTCAGAATTCGGACTTTTTTTCGAATTCAGTTTTTTTCCCCCGTCAGAATTCTAACTAATTTCAGAATTCTGACATTTTTCTCAGAAGATTAAAAGTCAGAATTCTGAGGATAAAGTCAATGTTTTCTTTTTTTCAGTCTCCCTAATCACTTCCCGTAAACTTCTACTTTTGCTTCAAGAGAAAATATGTAAATCAGGGTTCAGGTGATTCACAGATGTATTTTCCCAGATCCTGGGGGATTTTTCCCGTCGCTCGCCTCCTCCCTCCACCCCCACAAACATGAAGTCATTTCAGTTTCTAAGCGGCTGGAGAACATGGGAGAGTTCATGTTAATCATATGAACTCAGGTGTTCGGATTCAGAATGAAACTTTCAGGTCAGATAAATCTCTAACATTTTCTGGAAAAACCTTGGAAAGCTCAGACTTTTGAAACTTCCAAGTTTTATCTCATAATTTCTGTTCATTTCCAAGAAAATTTTCAATTTCTGAATTTCTGACCTCCAGAAATTCAGAAATTTCTGCTCAAAACATCTGAGATGTTTTGAGACGTTTGACTTTTGAAACCCACAAGGTTTCAAATTCCTCATATTAAACTCAAAATTACTGCATTTTTTCTCGAAAACATTTGGCGTCTGAAAATTTTAAATTATGAAGTTTATTTCAAGAAAATTTCTGAGGTTAATCTAAACATTTTAGAGTTTATTTTTCTTGCAAATTTTCAGCTTTTGGAGCTAAAAAAGGTCCAATTTCTTTTCAAGAAAATATCTCAAATTGATCTAAAAATTTCAGATATTTTTCTAGCAAATTTTCGACTTTTGGAAATTGCTTTTTTTTCTTTTGGAAAAAGTTTCCAAATTTTTCCTATAAAATGTCCAAAATTAATCTAAATTTTTTTAGAGTTTTCTGAAACTTACTCCACCTCTCTATATTTCCATCCATAACGGCTGTTTAATCTACGCTGTCATACTTTTCCATCTCATAAAAGAAAGTCATTTTCAGCTGTTTCACCATCTCTACTGTTGTTTCAAATAATCTTCTGATCTTTATATGAATAACTGATTTAGTGCGATAATCTAATTCCACTGCCTAATCCTTCACACATCCAGCAGAACATTCACTGCTTCTGAATGAAAACATCAGAAAATGTTTGGTAACACTACAGTGAGTTTTCCAAAGTGAGAAGCAGATCTGAATGATTCATGTGGCGCAACAAAATGAAACTTGTTGGGAAAACTGCTGAGATTCTGTTACGAATTACTTTTTACAGTGAAAAAGGATCTTTCAGGTTCATTTCTGTTTCCAGGTAAACACTTCAATTTCCCTCCACCTATGTGGGTTTCTCTGAAATATGATCCATTTCTCTCAGCACAGGTGGAAACTGAAGATGATTTCATGAAATTATCTTTCGCAGCATATCCGCGCACTGCAAAAACACAACATTTTATGTCAGTTATTTAGTCTAGTTTTAGTGTAAATATCTTAGTTCACTTGAAATAAGACAAAACTAACTTACAAGTAACATTTCAGTAAGGTACAGGACCTTGTGGTCCGTCAATAAGTCCTTAACATTGATGAAAAAGTTCTAGTTCCACTGGCAGATTCTTTCACTTCTTTCACATTAGTTACCTAGCAACGCCAGCCAACTCCGTTGCCTAGCAACCAAGTTCCGTTCCACTGGCAGATTATTTCACTTATAATAAAACATTTTTCTATGTTATAAATATGGATACAGGAGCTAAAACAAGCTTATTCATTTTGCTGAAAAGTTACTTGTTATATTGTTTTGTCTTACTTAAAGATATTTGCACCAGAAACTGGACCAGAAATACTTGGTAAGATTGTTTTTGCAGTGTATATGGCGCTAATGCGTCACCCATGTGTATAAAGTCTGAAGCATGTACAAGAAAAAACAAACACACATAATCAAAGCATATAAATGAATAAACTCGGATTATAACATATAGAAAAAAATTTGACTGATATGAACTTTTTCATGATTAGAAACGCGAATTAACCATTAGAATAAGAAAACAAAAAAATATGATATTGTTACACTCACAGAGTGAATCAAACAGATATTTTCACCCACCGTTTCCCCCTGCATATTATATAGACATATATAAATATAAATAACTCCAGAATGGTTCCTTAGCGTTTTCACACTCAGACTGAAGGGAAGAGTAAATCCAGCTCCTTCTGTGCTTCTTCATCCTGCATAAAGAAAAACATTTTAAAGTCATTCGTCATTGTTGGCTCATTTTGAACTTTTCTGCCTCTAACTGAAGCAAATGGTGGTTTTTTAATACTTTTTTCCATTTTGTCTCCCCTGGATTTTATTGGGAGTGGTGCATTATTGTAAAGTGAAAGCAGAAATGTGTGTAAAACTTTGTCAATTTTCTGCTAATGTTGGGGAAAAAAAAAAAAATCTATATATCTGTATATATATATCTGTTGTGGTTTCCCCCCCTAATAAATAAGAAACAATTAAGATCACAAAGAATAAATTTGTTCAATCTTTAAAATAAATCAACAAATTTAGTTTTGGTTGTTATTTGATAGAACATAAAACAAAATAAGACACAAAAAAACTAATTTACCCTCAATTTAGATTGGATTAAGAAAAGTGAATCATGATGCCGAAACTATAAAACTAAATTGCCAATAAAGCTGCAACTAACAATTATTTTACCTACTGTTTAATCTATCAATTAATCAATTAAACTGATAAAAAATAGGCACATTCCGTAGGTTTTTCAAATAACTCTGTCTTCTATAATATTAGAAGTAAATATGTTTTTGGATAAACCAATAAATAATTGAACAGAAAATGATTTTTTACAGAGTTAAAACTTGAGTTCTGGGTGAAACATATTTACAGACAAATAAGTATTTTTATTTTAAATGCAAAATGTCTATTGTTTAACATTTCTGGATAAATTACTGCTCTGTGGTGACTTCATGGAAGGATAAATGGAGGACAATCCTGGAGGAAAGCCTCTGATAGGTTAGAATGGCCTAGTCAAAGTCCAGACTGAAATGATTGATTTTCACAGACACAGTTCCTTCAACGTGACTGTGATTGAGGGATGAGCAGAAATTTAAATTCTTTGTATTTCACAGCTTTGCACCACATTCTGTCGGTTTATAGCACAAAATCAAATTAAAACGGAAAAGTTTTGGGTTTAAAATAAAACTAAAGTGAAGTGAACCTCTTTGGAGACAGTGTTCATGGTAGATGCAGCTTCACACATCTTCCTGGCCTTCTCGCTCTGCCCCAAAGCTTTATAACACTGCCACAAAAAAACAAACAAAAAAACAAACAAACAGTAAAGTTAAGATAAACAGCCAACAGGATCATCAGAAAGCATCACTGACCTTCGCCAGGAACACATAGTTCAGCTTTGAGTACGCAGGATGAATCTCTTCAACCTGCGTTTGTAGAAAAAAACAGAAAACTGGTTCATTTCTGAGCTGCAACGTCGGACTTATCTCAGAATAAAACAGATAAAACAACAGAGGTTGAGTTCAGAAGAATAGAAATATTCCTTATTGTTCCAGAGTGAAAGCAGCAGCAAAGAGGCACAAAAAAGGTCAAAAAAGTGATAAAAAACTGAATTAAAATGAACTTTTCAGAAAAGACATAGGAGCTTTCTTTAAGTCAACAATTCCTTAATGTTGATGAAAAAGTTCTAGTTCTATTGGCAGATAAATTAATATACAATAGGGGGAAAATGTTTTGTTAAAAGTGAAATAATCTGCCAGTGGAACTAGAGCTTGGTTGCTAGGTAACAGGCTGGGCTTGGCTGCCGTTGCTAGGTAACGATTGTGAAAAAAGTGAAATAATCTGCCAGTGGAACTAGAGCTTGGTTGCTAGGTAACAGGCTGGTCTTGGCTGCCGTTGCTAGGTAACGATTGTGAAAAAAATGAAATAATCTTCCAATGGAACTAGTACTTTTTCATCAATCTTAATGAAATATTAACTTAAAACAAGCTCATATATTTTACTAAAAAGTTACTTTTAAGTTTGTCTTATTTCAAGTTTACAAAGAAACTAGACCAAAAATAAAAAGAAAAAAGTTCAATATTGAACAGTAAAAAGACAACACAAACTTTTATCAAAAAAAGAAAGATTTTTCGTAATTGGTGTGGTTCCATTAAGCAAATTTATTTTCGTAATTCCAATTTGTGCAGTTTTAAGGTTAATGGACGCGCAGGTAGCAATGGTTTGGAGGAAGGACCTGCTGTAACGATGCTTTCTGCGTTTAGGATGCAGCAGGGTAACCGGTAAGAAACAATCTGATGTGATTTGTTTTTTTTTTTTTTAAGTCAAAAGAATACCATAATTGGTCAGGTGCAATAAGGGTAACCATGGCAACCCGCCCCACCTTCACTCCACCTTCTCTAAACGAAGCAGCTCTTAAATTGTGGCTGATTTATGGGGACTCTGAATTGGCCCTGGGTTTTTTTCTCCAGCTGCTCGGCAGCAGATCTGCTGTAAGGTTTTCGCCGGCGAGTCGCAGCACGACTCATTTAAAGCCGAGCTAATGAGAAGAGGCATGCAGAGGAATATTGGCAAGGAGCAAAAGTATTTTCTCTGCTGTGTAAACAGTTAAAATGTGGGAACGCAGATAAGACCGCTCTGAAAAAACACAAATTAAAAAAAAAAAGAAAAAGAAAAAAGGAGCCGACCTGGAGGCAAAATTTCTACTGCGGCACAAAATAAACTTGATTCTGGTTGATTATGAGAGCAAAAACTAACAAAACTAAATAAAAACTCAACTTTCTCTGTTATATAAGAGTATTTCTTAATTCATTTCAACCAATTATGACTAACCCACATTTTGTTTTGACATCAAGACAGTAAAAGTTAACCCAACAGGTTGTTTATTTAAAAATATACCACTGTCAATATCAATATCCAATCCTATATCAATAATGGGTTTCAAGCAGTTTCCTGTGAATTAAATGTAATGTTTCGCTCTACTTTAAGGAATTTGCACCAAGAAAAGGTGGATTTTATCACCTTAATTAATATTTAGACCCTCAAACAGACTCTCTTGCATTATTAATTGTTAATTTTCACTCTTCCGCTTCACTTTGTTAAAAACATCTGGGTTTGTAAACATTTCCACATAAAATTCAAGCATTTTAAGGATATTCGCGGTAAGTTTTCAAACTTTTCCAGCATCACTTTGGAGATAAAAACATACAAATGAACTGAAAAGACAGTTTCAATTCACTTTTACATATTATTTATTATGGTTAATAATGTTTTGTGGTGGCATTTTACTTTCTACAGCAGGAATAAAGTAAAATAAAATGGAACTAAATTTTATGTTTTTTTTATTCTCACACTGATGGATCCAAGAGCAAAGAAATCCATCAATTTCAATAAAGTTTAACATATAAAATGTAAGTCACAGAGTCATTAAGAATAATAATTTAAATAATTCAAACAAATTGTGTTAAAGTAAAAAACCTTTAAATGTAAAGCACAATATAGCATCTTTACAAACTTCTAGATTTAAAGAAAAAAAATCTCACTTCTGACAAGCAAATAGAAATATTTTTTTATATTCTCACTAATCTAAAACAATAAAATGTTTATCTGATTTAATTTCAAACATAAAAATATATATATTTTTATAATCTCTAAAAATCTGGTGTCCACATTTAAGCTTTTAATGAAATGTTAGATTTTACTACTAATAATTGTCTATAAATTACTTTCAAGGACTTTTTACAGAAATCAAGAACTTTCCAAACCTTAAAAACACCGAAATGGAATTTTCCAGGATGTCAAAATAACAACGTGGATGAAAACGCGGTTGTTTTTAAAACAGCGTACCTTCAGGAAATTCTTCAGCGCGTCTTCGACTGTGGCGCTCGGAGGTTCTCCAAACAGCGTTGCAGCAACTTTCCTCTCAATCCACGACAACTGAGCAACCTGAAAAATAACCAAATAACCAGCCTTAAAACAGGAAAACACCCGACAAAAAAATAAAAGAACAAAAGAAAGATACAGAGGAATTTATAACATCTGGCACCAGTTTCATTAAAATCATTAAAATCCACATTATTCCTTACCGGCGCCATCCAACCAATCAGAGCCAAAGAAAGTGAAACGGTGTTCCTGGATTGGCTGATTTGCAAATCATCATTTTAGTTGTCAAAGCTGCATTTTAGTTAGAATATTTTAGAAAAATCCTCAAATTTTCCACAAATAATTCCATAAAAAAACAAAATTTTAAAGTCACATTAAACTTAGTCATCATGTTTTCTTGTCTTTTCCATTATGAAGAGTGGCTAAGAGAAAAGAGCCTCTGCGTCGCATCATATTCAAACCCCAACAGGAAGTCTTGGGTGAACAACTAAAAGTTTCTATGCACTGATAAATGTAATTTTCAACATGAAAACAGAAATAATTTGGGATATTCTAGCTAACCTAAAACAAGAAAAGTTTAATCTAATTTAACTTTTTAGTAGGTGTATGAAAATATCTGGTTTCCACTGTAAATAATGTTTTTCAAATTTAATCAAACGTTGGATTTTACTTTATTACAAAACTGTCCAGTTTGAATATCAAGCTTTTTTTTTTTAGAATTTCAAAATAAAAGCATTGATAGTGCTTTTTTTTTTTGTAAACCAGCATTATATAAAAGTTAATATTTTTCACAAATTCTCAGAGTAAAAATATTCCAGTGTTTTTACTGGGAAAACAAGATTAATTTATTTTCCCACTCATCCCAGGAATGAAAGTCATTTCCAAGGTTAAAATCTACCAATATTTTTATATTTCAATTAAAATTTAGTTCAAAATTTTTGTTTTTATTTTTTTAACACCAAATTAACACGTTGCATGAAAACAAAATCTGAAAATGCTCCAATGAACCCCGTAATCAGATCCAACGTCCAAATATAGCAGCGATGACTCAGAGAGTAAAGACATAGCATGATGGCCATAAAAACAGCCTTTATCTGAATCAAAAACAAACAGCAGAATGGAAAGAACACGAGCCGAACAGAAACAGGACGGACCTATCACTGCGCTGCAATCTGATTTAAAGCTAACAATGGCTGCTGTTAACCCCCCAGAGAGCGCCCTGCCAGAAACACACAGGCAGAAAAAACCCCACACAGAACTCCACATGCCGTCTGCCCTACGGAAAGCCGTCACTGTCAATAATTAGACCTACATTAAAGGCTTTGTTCTGAACTGGTTTTTATTATAAACTCAACAGTCACGAAATGGAAAAGATCAGTATCTACTGACAGCGTATCGGAGTAGAAACGTTGCAATACAACGTCATGCAAAAAAAGCTGCTTTCCAATGATGATTAGCACTAGGTTTAGCTGTCAAGTTGTCAACATAACGCCTGAAATCTTAAATGTTCACCTGATATATAAAAGAAATGGGATGCAGTGCTTTGGTACTAATTATCAAAACTACAACTATATAATAAGGTCAGGAAAAAGTTTTAATTAAGAAAAATAGCAAAAGAAAAGGAAGTCGGTTAGTTATGCTAGTTTGACTATGACAACTTTGACATGTAGATGTACTGCAGAATTCAATGCGTTTCGGTTCATTTAAATAATAAAAAAGGCGACGTAAACACCAACTCTGACAGATCATCAGTAGTTGTTTAAATTAACTAATAAACCACCGCTGTGTTAGATTAGCTAACAGCAGTGGTAGCTAATCTACCACAGCGATCACTTACTAATAAATGTAAAATAAGCATCTGATATTAAAAGAATCGTCTTTCTGCCAACCAGCGCTCTGTGGACACGCAAATTTCCACATGTAAACAACATGCAATGTGTTTACAGATTTTAGTAGAATCTGTAACTTGCTGAGATGCATTCATGAAAAAAATTGAGCTCAAACACAAAGACTAAACTCCTGGCCTCACATTGTAACCATGGTAACAAAAATCATCTAACTATGAAGCTTGATCTTCGAACTTTTACAAAGTAAACTTTCCACCTCCTTTAAATCATAATTTTTAATTTTATCAGTCAAGATCTTATAATTTATCAATGCTGAAACCATTAAATCAAATTTAGCAGCTTTCACATTCAGCATTCACAAAAATGTTAAAATTGTGCTCTGTGTTAAAATGTTAGCATCTGTGCTAGTTCACTTATGCTCGAAATATGACCCTCAATTTTTTTTTTTTTAACGCTAAATTAACACGTTGCATGAAAACAAAATCTGAAAATATACCAATGAACTCCCTAATCAGATCCAATGTCCAAATATAGCAGCGATGTATGTTTTAAGATCTGATTACTTAATTGGGATTTAACAGAAGTGCAAAATTATTTTAGATATTCATTTTAATTGTATTTTTTTGTTGTGTGTTTACGTACTGTCAACAATGTCTTCCTGTAACATTTTTACATTTTCTGCGTTCATCTCAGTAGTGATACTAACGGCTTGCCATACTCTCTGAGGTCAGACAGGAGGGAAAGGTCACGTACAGCGTAGCACCAGCGACCCAGCAGGTAGTAGGATAGGGGGTCCTGCGGCTTCAACTCGATGGCTTTATCCAGGTGATCCTGGGACAGAAACAGAGAAACAAGAGGATTTAACGCTGACTCATGGTTCAGCACAGATGGATTTTTACGTTGATTCATGGTACGACAGAGACGGATTTTTACGCCGACTCATGGTTCAGCAGAGATGGATTTTTACGTTGATTCATGGTACAGCCGCTGTTTTCACCATCTTCTGTCCCGACCTGATCTGTCCTGCTTCACCAACCCACAAGTATTTCACAAACACCTCTCACACACGCAAACCTGCCGCACACTCCCCCCGCTGTCACAGGCCCTCCCCTTCTTTTCATTTCTGCTCTCTTCAGTTCTCTCTCTCTTTTTTTCTCTCTCTCATTCGCCTGTCAAAGCTCTGAAGGTACACAGTGTTTGGGAAAACTGCCGAGAGGAGATAAAATGCTACGTGCCGCTGTTCCATGCTCTGGTTATGTAAGCGCATGAGTGGAACCTGAACCTCCAGAGCCACATAAAGACAGTTACAAAGTCGGCCTTCTATCACCAGAAGAACATTTTCAGTAATAAACAACTAATTTCCCAGAGAGATCTAGAGAAACTCAACACCTTCAGAAATTTGATTGCAAAATGTGAAAATGCTGGAACAGTTTTAGATCTGTGTAGCTCACCTTAAAGATGTAACCGTTCTTTATCTTGTTTTGTATCGAGTCGTATTCTGCCATGATTCCACACATGATGGCGTACCTGTGAAGACAAAATAAAACTCAGAAATAAGTTTTTGTTTAAGCAACTTTTCATGCTAAATAAAGTGTTAAAGAAAGAAGAAATATGACGAGCAGAAAGGAAACAATGTTGCAAAAAACCTGCAACATTTGACTGCTTTCAAGCTTAGCTGATCAGGCTTTTATCAATAAAGATTCTGGTTGTTTTTAAGGTCTAATGCGGTAATTCAGGCTTCTTTCTAAAGAATAAAATGCACAAAAACGTCAGGCGAATATTTGTGGGTGAAAATTTTTCAAGGTGAAATTTTAGCAGTGGAAATTTTGAAGGAGGATTTTCACAAGTTAATTTTTGCAGGCCAATTTTTATAGGCAAATTCCTTAAAGTGATTTTTTTTGCTGCTGAATTTAAAGTAAAAAGAGAACACCA
Organism: Poecilia formosa; assembly: GCF_000485575.1. NCBI lineage: Eukaryota > Metazoa > Chordata > Actinopteri > Cyprinodontiformes > Poeciliidae > Poecilia > Poecilia formosa. The sequence goes on from NW_006800140.1 coordinate 821,819, forward strand.
AGGATAAAAATTCACTGCCTAAAAACATCAGACTAATTATGCTCTCTTTCTTCCACATTGTGTGCCAAAAGGTTGCAAACATTGAAGATGTTGCACTGCTTTGCAAATTATCCCTAAAACATTAAGGCTTCTCCTGCTCTGCTAGGAAACACGATGGCTCAAGACTTTTAACCCCAGACAGACAGATAAAAATTAAAAAAACAACATGTTCAAGTGAAGTGGAGGGGAACCAGCATGAAATAATTAAATACCAGAGAAACAATCATTAATAGAAAATCAACACTGATAAGACAAATACTACCTCAAATTACCCTGAAAGGCAAACTGTGGGCTACTGTGACTAAAGAGCCTGGTGTTTATTTAGCGAAGGCAGCGCGGGACGAGCCCACACAGCCACTGGCTGGCGCTGCGTGGGTTTCCAGCAGAGATGCTATCTGTCACCAGCAGCTCCAATGAAAACAGGCAGCTGGATGCAAAGGCTTTGAACAGATCCATCACCTCTGATTAAAGATCTGCTGAAAGCCACAGTGGTTGGCTTATCCTTCGCCTCCATGTGTTAATCCTAGATTCAACTGTTTTTTTTCATGCAAGTAGCTGAAAGTCCCTCAAAGAGTTTAGCAACTTAGTCGTCAGATCTTCTCAACTTTAGCTAGAGAGAACACTGCACTGCAAAAACATAAAATTATACCAAGTACTTTTGGTTGAGTTTCTAGAGAAAATATCTTAGTACGCTTCAAAAAGGACAAAAATAACTTAAAAATAACTTTTCAGTAAGATATAGACACTTGTCTTAAGTCACTAAAACAAGTTCTAGTTCTTTGTCAGATTATTTCACTAGCCTTGTGACGTTACCTAGCAACGCCAGCCATGCGGCCCATCGCCTAGCAACCCAGTTCTATTTCCACTGGCAGTTTATTTGGAACAAAACATTTTCCCATGTTATAAGAGGAAAATTGTGCCAATGGCAGTAGTATTTTTAAGTCAATTATTTATTTAAAATAAGCTCCTGTTTCTTGCTGAAAAGTTACTTATGATCAGAGGTGGTAGAGAACCCAAAAACTGTACTCAAGTAAGAGTAGCACTAAATTAAGATGTTTTTACTCAAAAGTAAAAGTAAAAGAAGTCTTAAGGCTGGATATTGCAGAATTAAACAAATTTACACAAAAATGTCAAAACTTAGCACCTTTAAAGACCAATTAAGACAGATTATCTGCAAAACAGTTGATTGAGGGTTAGTTACTCTTTAAAGATGGAGTATGTATTTTTTTTTTACAAAATGTTTTCTTTTTTTTAACATATTTGTTAAAACTGACACCATGTTGTGTCAAAATGAGGCAAATAATCTGTGAAAAGATCAATCTCCACCTCATCCCTGAGCTCCTCTTGTTGTCTGAATAAATGCACCAAGAATGACCAATCAGAGCCAGGAGGCGGGGCTTAGTGCTGTCAATCAATCTCAAATTCTGAATGCAAATTCTGAATTCTTATTCAATTTCCTCCTTTGTTTGCATAGCGACTGATGTTAGCATGATGGAAGTCAATTATTTCCAGACTTTGCAGACTCTGGTGTACTTGCTGCTAATGGAGGAGATTCAACTTACTGTTACAAAACCGTTTATCCGCCCCATTTGCATTCATAGCAGGCTGTAGAGTGATTGACAGTGCTAAGACCCTCCCCCTGTCTCTCATTGGTTGTTTCTGACTGAGTGTGTATTTCTGCAGCTTTTACTGGGAGCACTGGGAGAAGGCAGAGAAGCTTCCACCGATCATGTCTTATACTAGAAGGAAGTAATGATAATGCTAACAAATATGTAAAGAATATAATTTTTTATAAAAGTTACATACTGCAGCTTTAAGGTGGATGAAAACATCAACAGATGACTTTCACTGTGATTCGCCACTTTGGCATTAAAAGAAAATTAGAGACTCAGATTCAGTTAAAGAGCTCAGCAGTAGAAAAGTTTCTCAAATTTATCTCGTTAAAGGCGTCAGAAGCTTGTTGTAACGCCGTGATGTGACTCAAGACCACAAGGCAAAGAGAAGTGAGACGAGCTGCACTGACATACCAGAGACGAACAGTCACTGGGATCAGGGATCGTAAAGACAACCAGGAGACGTTGGCAGACATCCTGGCCACCACAGGCTGGTGTTGACTCTACTAGACCTGCTGCGAAAACGTCCACCATCAAGGGTCAGAGAGCAACTGCACTGTAAAACATCTGAGCCACATTTAGCTCTGTCCACAATCTTCTACACTCTGACTCTGGTGTTAAGGCAAATGTTCATTTTAATGTCCTGTTCTCACTAAATGTCTGAGCTGAATTCATTGTGATGTTTAATAAAGTTCATTATCAGATCAGAAATTTTGTTCATGAAATTTCAAACAAGAATTTAAATTATTCTAAAGTAAAATAAGTCGTTATTTTAACTTGATATTTAGTAAAATAACAGAGAAATGTGGCTCTTTGGGTGAGATCAGTTTTTTTCCTGCATATTGTGAAATAATTATTTGGTTTAAATTGCAGCATTAAGTTAAAGCTCACAATTCATGGTGAATGAACTTTAAAACCAACAATTTTAGAGAACTGAGCAGTTGGTAGAGCTGTTGCCTTGCAGCAAGAAGGTTCTGGGTTCGACTCCCGGCCCGGGTCTTTCTGCACGGGGTTTGCATGTTCTCCCTGTGCATGGTGGGTTCGCTCTGGGTACTCTGGCTTCCTCCCACAGTCCAAAAAATATAACTGTCAGGTTAACTGGTCTCTAAATTCTCCTTGGTGTTAGTGTGCATGGTTGTTTGTCCTGCCTTAATGTCTGAGTTAAAACTATTTTCTTGTTGACATAAACTGCATTTTCAAAGCAGCAGGTGGACTTTCATTTTCAAGTTCAACCAGCTTCAAATGTTTTACAGTGCATGCAGAAGCAGCTGAGCCACGTTTTTAACATGAATGCTTGATTGTTCAAAGGACTGCTCTTATGCAATGCTACTTCATTTCAGAGGCACAGAGCAGAGAAGAGGAAGAGATAGGATGTAGAGGTGTGTCTGGCCTCAGGGCCCCAACTGCTGCAGCTAACCCGCTCCTTTAAACCGAGAGCCGAAACACTATCCTGCCCAATAAGAAAAGGAAAGTATCAAAAAGGGAGGAGAGAAGTCGGAATAAATGACAGGGGAAGAAGAGGCGACGAAAGAGCGGTTTATTGTGTAAAGTTGGTGCACATGTTCCAATAACATCTCTACGAAATCCCCTAGTCTACTGGGCAAAAACAAAGTGTCCAAAGAGACAGGTGCTTGGCGGAAACAGCAGATAGATTTCAGCCTTCAGATCCAAACACGAACAGCCAAATGCAGAGAGGTGCCAGATGGGACTCCAGGCTAAAACTTGTACAGAAACAGGGCGACGAACTGCCAAATGTTTCAAGACAGTGTGCAGTGTGCAGACACAATTGGCTCAGGACAAAAACAAAGAGATACTTTTTTCTCTACCGTCTCAGAGGATCGCTGGGAGTGGAGTCTGCAAGTTTTTGCACCAAAATGAGTGAAAAACTGTGAAATGAACCAAAATATGCATTTTATTGTGTGCGTTATTAGTTTGCTACAATTGTGCAAGCAAGAAACAGGCATTTCTGCAAAGTTATATTAATTTAAGTGAAATAATCTGCTAGTGAAACGAAAACTTTTTAATCAAAATTAAGGAATTATTGGTCCAATATTTTGCCGAAAAGTTACTTGTAAGTTACTTTCGTCTTCAGTAGTAACTAGACCAAAAATACTTGGTAACATTTTGTGTTTTTGCAGTGTGAATAAAAGCAATTGTAAAAAGGTGCAGACTATAAAGAGCAGAACCTGAGATGACCCACTGATCATGCCAAACCCGTTTCTTCCATTAAAGCACCAACAAAAGAGCTCACAAGTCTCTCTCTCTTTTTTTAAAGAACATCTGAGCTTCATCGGCAAGATGAGACGCAGGAGCGATGCGGAGCCAGAACAGCAGCACCTTTCATAGCTGCTGCTGCACTCGGATTATCAAAGCAGGTTCGCTCAGCTAGCCTTCCTCACCCAGCCTATTAAGCTGTCACTCACTCCCTCCCTCTCTGTGTGCATTCATTAACATCTGAAAGTCATTTTTATATGATTGGCTTTACAGAACAGGTTAACATCCTACCAATCCTTTAGCAGCGTTTCATTTTAGCTGCGTGGTAATGCAGAGTTTAAAGGGCATGCATTTTGCAAAAATTCCCGTTTTTCCCGTTTTTTAAAACGGGCAGAACGTTTAAGAAAAACAAACATACAAACAAAAATAAACAACCAGCTGCTTTTGGAAATAAATAATAAATGTTTTGGTGTCTGGAAAATGAGCAGTTTCAAAAATCTTTGGAATGTATCATCACAAATCAGCAGACAGTGGCCGTTACCTAGCAACCGTAGCAGAGTTCCGCTTGTAACCAAGCAACCGTAGCAGAGTTCCGCTCGTAACCAAGCAACCCCAGCAGAGTTCCGCTCGTAACCAAGCAACCCCAGCAGAGTTCCGCTCGTAAAAAAACAACCCCAGCAAAGCCCGGCCAGTTATCTACACTGCATAAACAAAATTTGACCCAGTATTTTTGATTTAATTTCCAGTAAAATATCTTATTCCAAAATATCTTAAATAACTTATTAAACAAACGTAACTTGTAAGTAACTTTTCAATAAGATATTGAGTAAGATACGAGTTAATAATTCCTTAATATTGATTTTTTAAAAAGTACTACGTAGTAATAGTCTGTTTTCATTAATAAAAATGAGTAAGTAACCAAAAACAAGTTCCTATATTTTGCTGAAAAGTTATTTGCAAGTCAGTTTTGCCTTATTTCAAGTCTATTGAGATACTTACACTAGAAACTAGACCAACAATATAGGTAAGATTTTGAGTTTGAGTGGTGGAGCAGGAAGTGAGTTGCGCTGCATCTAAACAGCAGCTGCCAAAGTGACAAGATGAACAGCATTCATAAAAAAAGAAAAAAACGGTGACAAGTTTTCTCACGGCATCTGTGCTCTAAGTAAACAGTTACCTGCAACATAAACTTCCTTTCAAAACCTGGCAGCGCTCCATCAGTACCACCCTCCTCCCCTCTCAGAGCAGCTCTACCTAATTTGACCCGCTCATTCAAGTCGGACTCTTTTACTGCTTCAATTCAGATTCTCACTAATCCCATTAGCAAAAATTAGATTACCCATTAAGCTGTTTCTCTTTATTAGCTAAACAAACGAGGCTTTGTGTTTTGGTTGACATCGCGAGCCGAGGCCAGTTGTTAACTGGTCTACTGAGAGAACAAGGCTTCAGTCTAACAGACAAAGGAACGTCTGCAAAAAACCAAACGAACCTTCATGAACTCAGCCGCAAAGGAAAATGTGTTTCAAGAATTTCTGACACTCAGAATGAGGAAGAATTCATGTAATGTAAACAAGCAAATTATAACCAGAAATAGTACAAAGGAGGATCTTCTGGGTAACAAAGCATTCGTTGGAAACACAAAGTACACTGATGCCTTTAAGGCTTGAGGAACAGCATTTAGTAGCAGCAACTCTTGGTGCAATTTTCTCTTTGACTTAAGGCGCCACTTCAGAACGTTTTTCTAAAGCAGGAAAGTTTTTTTAAGTAACCGTTGTGTATCATGAGCAAGGTTTTGGTGCTAAATGCAGCATTTTTTTTGTTTTCAGTTAGCCTTTCTCAGCAGCTCAGCAAACAGAACTCCAGCTTTGTTTCTGTATCATTTTCATTATATTCTCAAAAAACCAAACGAACCTTCATGAACTCAGCCGCAAAGGAAAATGTGTTTCAAGAATGCGCAGTCCTGTTGAGTCCAGCTCATCTGTCTAGAAAGTTTAGTTTTTCTGGAGCTGTGATTATGCAATCCAACCCCAAAAAGCGAAATCTGGTCTGCCTACAAACCTCTGAATCTATCCGGTTGATGTGAACAAAAAGGAAGTTGATCTGTGTCTCCTTCAGAGGTTTTAATGTTTCATTCAGTGGTTCTTGAAATAAGACAAAACTAACTTTCAATTATTTTTCTGCAAGCTATATAGAGCCTTGTTTGAAGTCAAAAGTGAAACTGGCAGATTATTTTACACATAAAAAAACATTTTCCCATGTAATAAGTAAAATAATCTCCCAAGGGAACTAGTTCTTTTTCATCAATATTAATGAATTACTGACTTAAAATAAAGTTCAGGAGAGAGATAAAAGGGGAACAGAGGGGACTGCTATGGAAAAAAGTAAAAAATAAAATGATATATAAATAAAAAATAATAAAAATACGAGAAATACACATATAGTAAATATAGGAAAAATAAAAATAATCAGATACAGAAGGACCTCTGAGACAACTTCTCAGATACTAAAACAAGTTTGGTCTGATTTAACGTCAGACAGCCAGGAAAAGCCGTTGAGTCTTTTTATTCAGTTTATGTAACGGGACACATTTCAGGAAGGTTCTTCCTCTAAACAGCAGTCAAGTTTTGACATGAGCAGATTTTTTAGATGTGAAACACAAAGGGCCCTGCAAACAGGAGTCTTACCTGCCAGACCTAATTAAAACGAGACAACACTTTTTTTTTTTTTTTGCAACAAGCACATAGCAAAATGTTTAGTCACTGTTAAACTGACTAACATACAACCTCTGCAGATTTACGGATATTTCTGGATAAAAATGACATTTTCTCCCTAGTATCCCAAAGCAGTTCACCTGTGCAGGTGTAAACAGTGAATGAAGAACTACAATTGTAATATCAGACATTAATCACACCAGTTCTTCCAGTATAACTGTCAGTATATGTCAGCGGGGTTAACCCTGGCTCTGTTTACATTCCTGAAACTGGATGTGATTCCATCAGACTGATGTTTGGGAAGTTTGCTGACATTATCTCATAAATATGCTCCACTGGATCGCCTGCACTGGCAGTTCATGTTTCTTTATTTACTTATTTCTTCACTACTTGGTTGAAAGAAAAGCTAGAAGACCACCCAGCATTTAACTTGGGACCAGTCCATGTTTACTGGGTGATGTCTTGTTTTGTAAAATGTAATATCTTTGTCATCTACTGTACTTAAAGTTTCTGCTTCACGAACTCAGAGGAACATCTTGTGCTTCAGTTTGGCTCCAAAAGAATCAACAGAATGAAGATGGACAGAACAGGAACAAAAAAAAAATAATAATGGAAAGTTAAGTGGAAGGAAGACGTGTGGTTGAGAAAGAAGTGGATAAGGGATAACTGAGATTCACTGTGTTTGGCTGATCCCCATGAACCACACTCGTTCTCATTTTGGGCCATAACATCACAAAGGTCCTGAAGACGGCCGGATGCAGCAGAAAGAAAGTATTGATAAAACTAAACATGAAGAAACTGTCGATCAATGAGCCACTGAAATGTCTGACATTCGTTATCTTGAAAATATATCTTAGTATTTTTACCCTCTGCTAACCTGACATTTGGAATTTTATTAGATTTAAGCCAAAATAAAAAAACAGAAGAAATAAACAATCAATACATCAATAAGTAAACATGAGTAGAGTTCGGTAGTAACTAATTACATTTACTCAATTACATTCACTTGAGTAACTTTTTTGAAAAAATATATTTTTACTACTCTGTACTTTGAATAATTTTATTATGAAGTATTTCTGTCTTACTTTAGTAAAATTTCTGGATTTTCTACCCACTGAATGAAAAACAAACATGTTTTAACCAAAAATGTACCAATTAAAGACGCACACCTGCAGTTTCTGTCAAAGTTTCAAAAGGTTTTTATTGAAAGAAACTCACTTGGAAACATTTTATTTTGCCTGATTTTGTAACTTTTTATTACTTATATAAATTATTGTCATTTTTGTCCGAAATTTCCACGTAACTTTATCTGATGATGTAATTATTAAATATTAAAAGATAATTTGATCAGTTATTGAATAACAAATACTTTTTACTCTTATTTCTTGGACCTTTTTACTTTTACTTGAGTGAAAATAAGTTGAAGTATTTTTTATTCTTATTTGAGTAAATTTGTGTTTTCTAGCCACCTCCATACATGAGTTTCCTATTTTTAATTAAGTAAGCTAATAAACTCAATAATATTTTAAAATGATATGCACAAGCATTTACCAGAATAAAATGATGAAAAAAGGGAGAAAATGTAAAAACTTACCACTGATGACTTTCAGCACATTTGGGATTCACAGTAATGGCCTCTTCACCAACCGCTTTACCTAAAACAAAACGGTAAAAAGTATTAACTTCCATTTAAATACAAATTCAACATTTATTTGTAAAGGTTACATTGTGGATGCATCAGTAAAAATGTTTATAAACATGCCTAAATGCATAAATTATTTTATTTTCTCTTTTTGACAGAAAAAAATGAAGAATATTTGGTGGAATAAAATGCTTTGTTGACCAAAAGACGGCCATGAATCAACAAGCTGGGTTTTATTTAAAAGTGATGGAAACAAAAGTTAGATGATGAAACGACATCCAGGAAGAGTTTTAAATCTGTCACATTTAAAATGTCACATCTAATTGTGTCAAAGTGTTCCTGAAATAGCCCCAGGTGTCTGCTGGCTGTGATGAGGAAGGATTAAAGTTCAGAGGAACAGGCCCGTCCAGTTTGGACCAGAGAAGACTCGTAAAAATAGTCTCTGTTCATCAGGGGAAAAAAGAAAAACAAACACTGCTGTCTGTAGGAAAAGGTTCAGGGACGTCACTGGAAAATGTTTGGTTTCGTCACGGACTCCGAAAAAAACTCAGATTTAATCATTTGCATATACGGTTGAATGGAAAATTAACCGTATATGAAAAATTGAAAACTAGGCATCGTTATCTAATTTATCTAATTATAAATTACATAATGCCATATCTAATTTATGGCATTATACAATAATGCCATAAAAGTGAAGTCTAAGCGTAATCAATGCATATTTTAAAATTCCTAATTTCAAACACATTTAATGGTAGTTTTAATACTTTGTTCAGCATTTTAACCAGATTAACACCAATTTAGTTTTAAGTTTCTAGCCTCAAAAAGTACCATAAAATAAATAAATGAGTATCAATTGAGTCAAAACTTAATGTGTTAAATTATAAAAATTGTGATGAGGCAAATTAAACATTTGTTAAATTTTTCTTTTTGAGAAAATGGAAGAAATTCTGGATATTTTTTCTAAAGTTAATTTAAATATTTTCCACACTTTTCTTGAACTGAAAAAGAATACTTCCAGACTTTTCAGCTCAGCCGTGGAAAATAGAAATTAAATGACCACAAGGATCACAGAGTAAAGAATCTGTTCAAAAAGAATCTGTTCAGATTGAGGACTCGACTCACAGTAAAGAGTATTTTCAGAAAGGAATCTGTTCAGAGACAACAGTTATTCAAAGACAGGAATCTTTTTAGAATCAAACATCTGTTCAAAGAATGTTCAGAGTAAAGAATCAATTTAAAGTAAAGAATCAATTTAAAGTAAAGAATCTGTTCAGAGTCAAGAATCTGTTCAGAGTAAAGAATCTGTTCAGAGAAAAGAATCAATTTAAAGTAAAGAATCTGTTCAGAGTAAAGAATCTGTTCAGAGTAAAGAACCAATTTAAAGTAAAGAATCTGTTCAGAGTAAAGAACCAATTTAAAGTAAAGAATCTGTTCAGAGTCAAGAATCTGTTCAGAGTAAAGAATCAATTTAAAGTAAAGAATCTGTTCAGACTTGGGAATCTGTTCAGTTTTGTTAGGACTGGACTGGAAATTGAGTTAAAGTCCAAATAAATCTCTATAAAACCTTCAGATAATCTGCTGATTAATATTTTAGATGTAATAACTGTTAAAAAACATTCAGAGTGAGTCTTGTGATGTTTAAGTTACCGTTTTCTGCATGAGTCTTTTTCTCCTCCAGAGTGGCGCTGACGTCGTGAACGTCGCAGTACGCTCGGGTTAGCCGCCACAGGAACTCTGAGTTCTGCCCAAACTGCAGAAGTGAACCACATCATGAGACGCCGCCATGTTTTCTGCCCCACTGGCAGAGAAAGTAAACTCACCTCGTCTCTCTGCTCCAGAAGGACGCTCAGGCTTTCCCTTTTGTCCGACTCGCCGCCCTGACGCAAGCGGTCGATTCTGTCGAGGAGGATGGATAGCTTGTCTGGAGTTTGCTCTTCATCGCTTTGCTCTTCATCCTCGGAGTCTGTCAGCGCCGTCATGTACCTGTAATCACAATCAATCAATGAAATAACAGGTTTTATCGACTCAAAGCTGCAATTTGTAGCTAATGTAGATGAGAAATGTGCTTTAACCTCTGGGGAAGTTTTAAATGTCCCAAGATTATACACTTTATAAAACTATTATGAAAATTATGGGGGTGTTTTAGCCTAGGCTGAAAATTAATAACATTGATTTTTATGCATTTTTATTATTTTTGGCATTTTGAAATGTAATTGAACCATTTCCTCGTTGAAAGTTGGTAATATTAGGGGGATCATCAAACCTAAAACAAGTTTTTCTCATAGTTTGAGGCTGCATGTGGTTATTTTGGGGACTGAACTGAGACAGAAGGAGTTGAGTGAACACAAAGTGCTCGTTTTTTCTTCTACATATCTCACAATGAAGCGAACAAAAGAAATATTAAAAATACTAATAAAAAAGATTCTGGACAAGTTTCAAAGAACTGACTTGTAATCTTTTACATCGATAAAAAAATATCAGTAAAGCAGGAAGAACAGTCTTTCTCCAACTGTGGTTCTGTGGGCGCCCCCTGGTGGTCATAAAGGTACTGCATGTAAACGTCCGTTTATTTGCCGTGACGTCATCACAAAGTGCGACGCTACGGTTAGTTTAGCAAAGGATTGTGTTTAAAATAATAACGAATAAGTGGATTAAAACCGGGTCACTCAAAAGAAAAAGTGAAGATACCGGAGGAAAGAAAACAACTCCAGGATTACTTATAAGACCGGAGGAAGCCAAGTCATTCCTGTCGTTCACCAACGGTTCAGTTCTTTTGACACTTCTCAGTTGGTGAGAACTGTTCTTTGTTTTTTACGACTTTGCTTACTTATAATTCTCTGCCCAACGTCAACGGCTATTATTTTTAATTACTTAAAAATAATTAACTTAAATTAACTAAATACAACAAATAAACACAAATGATAGAAATGGGTGGATAATTTTTGTATTTAATAGTGCAGAAGAGGATTTTTGTTTCTGGCAAAGCAAGTCTGTTTTTTTTTTTCTTTTATTGTGCTTCTCAGTTACAAATAGCCCTGAAATGTTTTGAGTACACACACAAAACTTGGTAGTAAAAGAACAACTTATCAAACTCATGAAAATTAAAATATGTCATTGGAAAGCTTAATCCACACTTTAAGAACCTGAAAATAACTCAGTGGTTTTGTTGTGGCCATTCACATTTACCAAATAAAGAAAGCAACAATTAATGAGTTAAGGGACTAATTACTCTTCAGGTTGTATTTATTAACATGTTGTGTTATTGAGGGGCAATTTAACATAATGTGATCTCTGAGTGAAAACGTTTGAGAAACTCTGATTTAATACAAACTGCTTTTACTGGCAGGATGCTAAATTTGGTAAACCAACAAACTGGCTGAAAGTTTCCACCTTCTTGCTCTCAATGAAGAAACAATAATCTTCTTGTGAGATTTTTCTTCTCACTAATCAACATTCAGAGCAATCTTGTCATAACGAGCATTTTCAATAAACCACATGCTACCAGGTGGTGATTAAACCAGATCAATCTTCACGTCATGTTTGCACACAAAAACGGCACCTGGTATGTTTACATAAGTGGGGTAACTTAATTGTTTATAATTTTTAGTGGCTGACGTCCGACACCTGAAGAGTTTCCAGGAACATGGGGGAACTCGTTCAGCAGGGCACGGCACGCAACGCTCGCATTACACCTTTTATGGAGCCTTTTCAATCGGAGGCGCAAGCTTGCACCAACACCCAAAGCCAACGCTTGAAAGCCAGAGGTAGAAATATAGATGTAATAAAGTTAAAAGGTAAGAATCAAAGATGCAGACACCATGAAAAGCGTCTATTAAGTGTTGGCAGCAGCTGCATGTGCGTCACTGGTGGTTAGAGAATATTTGGGGCCGTGAGGCACGGTTTAGAGGGGATGTGTCAGAGCGGGTCGCAGACAGGAACAATGTAGGTCCGACAGGTGTTTCATGCAAACGCCGCATGCTAACTCCACCCAATAACACACACTCTGACCGTGATGCACTGCAGAGGTTTTATTCATTTTACTCAGTACGAATCGGGACATGCCTGTGTTCTGGGATCAAGAAATCCTGCTCTACACCACGTTATTTATTAACAGAGCCACAATGGAAACACTTCTATTGGATTAAAGATGGAAAATAGCAGCCAAATGTTCCTGATTAAAACCTTTTATTAACTGATGAGAGAAGCGCCTCATAAACGAAGGCGCTTTGGCAGCTTGCCGTTGTGGAGCTCTGAGGAGTGTTAGCACAATGCCAGGCAGGAAATGCATCTGGAATCACCTCAGAGTTCAACGTCTAAATAATGTAATGATAAAATAGAAAGTACATCCAGTTTAAATCGGAGGATTTACAAATCAGAGCAGAATAAAATAATCTGGTTCAGCAGGTTCTAAAGTTACCAACATCCAGGGTTTCCCCCAAAGCCTGGCGGGCTGCCAGGCTTTAGTTGACCCCCGTCAGGCTAAGCGTTGCTTGTTTATTTATTTTAAATAGTTTTTTAAAAAACACATCAGTAACAGTGATAGTAAAGACAGGTTAAGCTAGGTTTATAGGTGACACAGTGAACTTGGCACAGATAACTGTTTATTTATAAGGAGAGGATTCACCTTCAACGCCATTTATATCATCCATCAGTAGCTGCATTTCTGTTACAAATGTGAGTAAATCTCTATTGCTATTCTACTAATGTGGGGAAAAAACACAATTTTACCATTGCGGTGTTTCCATTAAATGAGAAATTAAATTAAAATCAAACTTTTTCATGTGATAAGTCATTAAAAATCACTGCAGTTATATAACATATGTTCATAATTTAATCAAGGAGACAGTGGCGTTTTATTCAGGCGTTGGAGTGACAGACTGTTATACGAGAGCCTACATTTATTTTGTGGAAACTGTAGTCGGCCATTTTGCAGAAGAGCGATGGATACAGCTACTGGTAGCAAAGACAGGTCAAGCTAGGTTTATAGGTGACACATTGAATTCGGCGCAGATTGAATATGTCACCTTTTACTCAAAATGGTGAAAGTTCACCTGTACGCTGTCTATGTGGCCCCTCTGTGAAGGCTGGCTTTCCGGAGGCAAGGCACCAACTTGCTCGGCTCACCCACGCTCAACGAGAACTGCAAAGATTTGTAGACGCGCTTGAAGAGGTTTGTGTGAATGAGACTGATATGAGCACACATATCTTTGTGAACAAAGAATAAGGTGTGAAAGTCACTAAAGGACAGCAGCCAATCTTTACAGGAGGCCCAATAAATTCCTCCAAAGATCAGCGCTTCATCCCCGACTCTATGGGTTTTAGTTGGAATGTCAAACAATAAAGTTTTACTGTGGTAAAGTTGGAAAAACACTGAATAAGTATGATTCATTTGAAAGGGTTGCGAGGAGAAATTAATCACAATATCTCAGTACTAACACCTCATTTGTCCTGTTAAGCACGGTGGTGGCTGGGTGATGATTTGGGCTTGTTGTGCAGCCACAGCACCATGACTCCTCTGTACTCAACAGCATTTTGAAGGAAAATGAGACCCAAACTGGATCATCAACAGGACAATGACCCCCAATACAGAAACAAGACGACAGCAACATGGCTGATTCAAGACGCAATGTCTTGAAATGGTCTAGTCAAAGTTTAGACCTTAGTCCGACTGAAATGCTGCAGGAAGTGTCAGGAACCTGAAGTCGTGTCATTTAATCCAAAGTTACATATTTGCAAAGGCCACACGTTAATTTTCAGACTCGGCAGAAGAAACAGCAGCTAATTCCTGGCCTTCATTTTCCTCACACGCAGCATTTCTGCAGAAAAGTGGAAGAGCATCCAGACTTAACGCTATCAGGAACTTTAATCTCCGTCTGTTTTCATTCTATAATTTTAGGATAAAGCGCTAAATCCTTTTAACAGCCTTCATCTTTATGCTAACTCCCCAAATAAACCCTAAAACCCAAAACTCAAATTATTCGTTGGCCAACACACCTCAGCTTAAAAGAGATCTAAATGGGCGTGCTTTCGTGTTTACCCTCATTCTTGTGGTCGCTTTTTTTCGTTTTAGTCTAGTCGCACAAAATCACAAGGAGCTGCAACAAAAGTGGCCGATCTTCTGTTGAGCTGCGCCGTTCGCCCATTCATTCCCTGATTCATTCATGTTCTGTACCCTTTCTTCATTCAGCAGTCAGCTTTGCCTCCCTCCAGTTATTTGCTTAGTGGAGCTGGAGAAACACGCAGCGCAGGACCGAGTGATCGGTGCATTCCTGTCACGCCACTGCACGGCTCATGAATCTCGTATGTTGAAAGAAAGAAGACACTAAGGATGTTTTTGTATCACCATGTTTATGTAATGTGCGTTAGCTTGTTTTGGAGCCGTTATTTTTCTTTGCAGACTTTGGAAGTGACCGCCTCTGATAAAAGATGTCAAAATATTGCTAAATATGAACTTAATAGCTGACCAGGCGTATCGTCACCATATAAAACTCTGTTTTCCTCTGTGTAGTCAAATATCTACAGATAATTTGCTCACAACAGTTTAAAAAAAATCAGAAATGATGTTGCCTCATAGACTGCAAAAACACAAAATCTTACCAAGAAATTTTGGTCTAGTTTCAAGTCCAAATATCTTTGCACACTAGAAATAAGACAAACTAACTTAAAATAACTTTTTTAGCAAGATATAGATGCTTGTTTTAGGTAAATAATTCATAAATATTGATGAAAAAGTGCTAGTTATTTCACTTAAAACATGGGAAAACAAGTGAAATAATCTAACATAGCTAATTATTTACTTAAAACAAGCCTCTGTGTGTCACTAAAAAGTTATTTTTAAGTTAGCAAACCCAAAATAGGACAAAACTAAGATATTTACCCTAGAAACTACACCAATACTGTTTGGTAAGAGTTTGTGTTTTTGCAGTGTAGGCTTTCGTAAACCAACAAGGCCACACGTCTGTCTTATCTTACTGTCTCTTAGTACGAAGGTAAATGTCACTGGTATTTATCTTAGTATTACACAGAGGTGGGCAGAGGACTGGTAATAATTGTAATGTTGTTATACTGTTTATAAGTTAGATGGGAACAAGTTAGTTCTGAGCTTGTTGCTTGTTTATCGTTGTCGTAGCAACTCCATAGCAACTGCCATGACATTTAGTTACGGATACCTACCAAGATGGCTGTCTGCTACAAATTTCCCAGAAATGTGACATCACATGAGAACGATGCTTCCGGGAAATTTGCAGCTGACAGAACCTTGTTATTCACATGAATAGTTTTGTATTTCCTTCCCAAATCTGTTTAATCGTTGACTGTATTCGTCCAATCAGGCCGTGAAGCTCCTCCATTTTCTACGCTCTCTGTTCTCTATAAATTTTATCACAGCATGAGATCGGCGGCAGCTTCTCCACATCGTCTGACATTTTCCTTCTCTGCCTCATACGGGTCGATCCCGACAGCGGCCATTTTGTTTGTCCCCAAGCACATGCGTTTGCCTATTGAGATGGCGCGGATCATTCACGGTTCAGACTTTATCATCTGTTGATATTGAAGACGTGTCCATCCTGATGTATATTGCTACTGATTTATTGCCAAGCCCTTTTCAGGTTTTCAGCTCTGGACTAAAACTCTTTGCTTCTTCATCCTGTTTTGTTGCTCCGTATTCAGATTCAAGCAGACATTCAAAATGCCGCGACTGAATGCCACCTTGCAACACTCCACCTTTTGTAAAAAGTCGAGGATTAGGAGAGCTGCACTCTAATTTTCTACCGGGGCTGGGAATCAGCCACTCGGTTTGAAGACCCCAAGGGGCAAAGAAAGGATGTCTCAAAAGAGCTTAGTGGTGCCAGTCTCTGTGGTTACCCTGTTCAAAACAAACAAGAGTTACCATCCCAACATCTCTGGGCCTGGGAACATGCCGTCCAACTTATTCATCGACTGTTGACAGTATCAATGAAAGGCTGCCTTAAACAATGCCTGACTGACTGGAGGGAGTCCAGTTATTTAGCCCCCATCCCTTCCTGAAAGCTGAACAGGGATTCTAATGCAGGGTTTACCCCTACACTGTAAAACGTAGTGAGTGGAATTTACTTAAAAAGCTTAAGAAAACTTGGTGCCTTGAAAAAATGGTAGTATGTGAAAACCATACAGCTTAAGTTTACACAACTTCATTAAATTGATAATTTCATGTTTAATGACATAAAATTACATAAAACTTTGCTGTAAAAGTAGTTGTCTTTACTTAAATATATTCAAACCTGTTGCCTCAAAATGTTAGCTTAAGTTAACAGAGTTTTATTAACTTGTGAGTATAACTTAATAAATTTGACTATGTTGTAAATAAACACCCTAAGGTTCATTTTTTAGACTTGAAACTTGAGACTTCGTGTTATTGTTTACATCCGGAAAAAAGGCGATTCTTACATCCATCCGTTGCCGCGCTGCTGTGGTGGAACAACTAACAAAATAACGCCTGGAGTTATATTATTAATTCAGTGCAGTTCGCCACAGCGAAGCAAGAAATAACGCAGAAAAAACGTTAAAAAACAACTGAAAACCTTTTCTTTTTTCTCTCTCTCTGTGTCGGCTGCTACACGCAGACTCGTTGCCATAGCAACAGGCTGACAACAGCTCCACTAGTGTATCAGGATTCAACACCAAAAAAAACACGCAAACCTTTCCAACATTCAGTCCGTTACAGTTTTATGTTTTTAGGCTTGACATTGATCGTTGCATTTAGTTAATCTAACACGGTGGTGGTTGATTAGCTAATTTAAACATCTGTGATGCGACCCGCAGACAGAGAGCTGGCGTGTGGGTCGCCTTTTTTAAATGAACCGAAACACCAAATTCCACAGCACATCTACATGTTAAGGTTGTCAAAGTCAAGCTAGCGTAACTGGCCTACTGCCCTTCCCCTCGCTACTTATTTTAAATCAAAACTTTTTCCTATCTAATTGTCGTAATGCTGAGAATTTACTGAAAATCCAACTTGGCTTCACTCAAATCAGCTTTTATTAAAACGTATTTAACTTGGCCAGATGTAGCAAGCATTTAGAAAGAAAGTGACTCAAATCCTGTTCCTGTACCTGAAAATAATTTCATTTCATTTCAGTTAATTTAACATGGAATCGCACAAAGAAAAATTAAATTTAAATTTAATCATACATTCCAATTGATCCTTGTGATCAAACAGTGCAGTACGCTCAATTAATTATTCAAAGTTTCCTAAAAACCTCACATCTAAGAAACTGTTTTTAACTGTTTTAACAAATTTATACTTTTATTCCATTAGATACATTTTTTTTAAATACACAAAACATTTAAAAACATTTTAATGTTTTGGATCTACGATGAATAAAATCCTTTTCCAATAAAAAAAACTATTTGCTTTTTCTTAGTTTTATTTTCTTCTTGGCCTGTAAATAATTTTGACTCAACAATTTGGATACATGACAAAAAGTTTGGACACCCCAGGCACAGATGAAGCTTCGGAGTCTCCCTTAAACATCTTAAAACACATTTCTGTGACAAAATGAAGAAAGTGGCTTAATTAGCTATCCCACAATGCATTGTGGGATAACTTGTTGGCTAGTCTAATACTCAACTTTTTCACATTGACTCAACTTGAAAAGATTAATTTATCAAGCATTTTCTATCCAAAAGTTCAGGCCATTCGTTTAATACGAGTACAAATGAGTTGATGAAATGTTTTGTGAAACAGAAAAGTTTTGTTCGCCTCAGCAGGTGAATAAAAAAATCTGTCACCTGTTTGTCACAACCAGGAGACGACATCACAAGGCGGTAATGAAGGAAGCAGTGGTTCTTTTATTGCTGCCGGTTTCGTCTCTACTGTACGGCTATAAATAGCATCTCCGCTTGGATGTGGTGAAACTTTGTTCCAGAAATAGCCAAGGGGGAAAAAACGGAGTGGAAACTCAGTTTACACAATCCCATATGAAAAAATACCTTTGGCAACAACGTTCCATCAAAGATATACTGAACGTGGCGGTTTCTCTTGACGTCCACCTGCAGAATGAGAGTCCAGTAAACTTTTTGTCACATCAGCTGAACTGCAGAGTCAAGTATTCACAGGCCAAGAAAAAAACAAACTACATTGAAGCAAATAAAGTCGCCCGATATTAATACATATTTCTTTTTGTTGTTGCTGGGAAGGGATTATATTCATCGTAGATCCAAAACGTTTAAAGGATTTTGCGCGTTTTCTGTATTAAAAGTAAGCCATCAAATTGTTTTCGGCTCAACTGAACAAAATTTTTATAAAATAAAAAGTTTCTTAGATAGAAAGTTTGAAGTGGAGCCTCCTGCACAACCAACACTAATGCAGCGAGTTGTTCCTGGATGGAAAGCACTTGTCCTTTCCAGCAGCCATTGTACAGTGAATGCATGATGGAGCTCAGCTTGGGTTGCTAGGTAACGGGGTGGGCTTCATTGGGGTTGCTAGGTAACGGCTCAGTGTGACTCAATAAACAGGAGGTTTTTGAAACGACTCATTTTTCAGACACCAAAAGACATTCATTTATTGCCAGAAAATGTCTGGATGTTTTTTAAGCACTTGAGCTGCTTTTAAAAACAGTTGAGGCTCAAATGGAAGCATAAATAAAAACATGCAAAAGGTGAATTTTGCATAATAGATTCCCCTTTAATCTTTTAATACATCATCAAATTATTATCAGCAGCAAGACTTTGAAATGAGCTTTGAAACTGAGTCTATTTCAAAGAAAGACCCACACTGACTGAGCTGGTCCCGACATATTTTGATAACTTTATGGAAGCGCTTTTCTCATCAAAACAACTTTTTCTCGTAATTCTTTTAGGCTTACCCAAAAACTTTGTCCTACAACTGATGACTGAATAAAAGCCACTTTTACAAGTCTTTTGAAAAAAACAAAAAATTTAAAAAATCAATTACATTTGGAAATTGGCTCTGGTTTATTGTCCAGCCCTAATTGAATGTTGAGTAATCAATTAAATACACAGTCGTAGGTGGTCAGACTCTTCAAACATGTTATTCCTCTGTTCACAGCGTAAACGGAGGCCCCGGGAAAAACCAAGATGAATAAATGTGTTTGGCTGAGCGCCTCCAATTAATCCGGCGATACGGAGGTGAACGTCTCGCGATCTGACAGGTGTGGAGCAAAGCCTGAATGACGTCATGTGGAAGCTCGACTAAAGCTTTTAATCACAAAGCAGACAATGAGCGCCTTTTTCCTCTTCTTAACATTTCTGAACAGGCTTGCCCCACACACAAACAAAACTCTGCCTAACATCTGCTTAAATCAACAACTATCCAGTGTCAGAAATGCTATTTTTTTGGAAGAGAAAAAAAGGAGAGGTGGTAATGTCCTTGAGCTACGGCGATGTGATCCAAATAAACTCAGCGGGAACTGTTTAACGAATTACAAGTTCCTACAGGACGTCTACAGATGGTGGCGCTGACATCTTGGCTCACGGCGGCGTGATTGATGGATCTCCTTTCGAACAGAGAGCGAGTCTCTGTGACATAAACAGCTAACAGTTCTGCAGAACTGATGTGCATCGTGACCCTGCAGTTGGGCTCAAACTGCCACACTGGTCACAGGTGAGCGACCTCTGCAAACACGAAGGACAAACTGAAGTAATAATAAAATAATAATTACAATATTGGTCTAAAGAGACAAGGGAAAAAAGCAACAAAAACCATTAGGCTTGCATAACTGATCACTTCCAGAGTGCAATAAAGTCATGCTTTCACACACATCCATCATTTTCAGCAGCAACACAACATGCTGCTGTTTCTATTTCACTGGCGCCCCCTGTTGGTAATCTGCTGCCATGATGGAGAAAATATTTCCAAACAATTCGAATGGAAAACTTTTTTCTTCCCCGTAAACTTCGACTGTAACATTAGGTTTGACTGGAGGGTAACAATGTGCTTTAAAAATGATGAGCACACTGCAAAAACACAAAAACAATTTTAGTCTAGTTTCTAGTGCAAATATCTTAGTACACTCAAAATAAGCTAGAACTATTTTAAGTGTACTAATAGTATTAATTGATTGATTGATCTATTGATTGATTAACTGATGAAAAAGTTCTCGTTACACAGATTATTTCAAGTCACTTTTCCCATATTATAAGTGAAATAATCTGCCAGTGGAACTAGAACTTTTTAATTAAGGAATTATTTACTTAAAACAAGCTCATATTTGTTGTTGGGAAGTTACTTTAAAGGTAATTCTGTCTTATTTAAAGTGAACTGAGATATTTTCATTAGGAGCAGGACCAGAAATGCTTGGTTATGTTTTGTGTTTTTGCAGTGTGAGCAAAACCTGAGCATGCAGAGGATTAGAGACGTTGTCTCGCTCCGGTAGGCGAACAGAACACAGAACACACTCCCTTTCATCACCGCACGCACGCACACACACTGTCTGTAGAAATGACAGAGCGTTAGGTTCTTTAATTATGAGAGGTGTGTGCGTTTGGTGATTTCTTTTAAACCTGAGCTGTAATTAAGAGCATCTGATGTGGCTGCCGGCTGTAAGCAGACACCAGCGAACCGCGTCGCAGCTGCTCTGCCAGCCAGTGGCACGGCTGGTTGTAACATCGCACGCCGGCCGAGCTGAAATGTTCCTGAAACGTTATGAAAGACGTGCCGTGTGATGTGTAGCCGTTTTCCACCAATCAGCCGTCTGGATCCCACTTCAACAAACATGCATGACCTGAAATAAATGAGCTGCAGGCTCTGGGCGACGCCCGGCTTCAGTCGGGTTACGCAACATTCACTCAGGTAGTGATGCAAGCCAGGGGTGCCCAAAGTGAGGCCTGGGGGCCACTTGTGGCCCTTGGACTGATTTTGTGCAGCCCCCCACCTGCTATTAAAAAATTATACAAACTTGGCTACTATTACAACTTTTGTGTTTCTGGCAATCATAATATGTAGGACCAAAACAATTAATCGAGTGTTAAAATAATAGCCAATTAATTTAGCGACTGGAATATACAGACTCTGAAAAAGGCTATTTGCTAAAAGAACAACACCTTCAGAGCAGCAACTAACTGCACATTTATCATTTAAGACAACAAAAACATTTGTCTTCTACCCAGAACTCCTTAAATGCATGTTAGCATCACCTGATTCAAATTCTTTAAAAAAAAAATCTATTAATCACCTTTTGCTGTCCAATTATTCATCAAATAATCTAAAATAACAATAACCAGATCAATCCTACACTGTACTGCTGTTGAGTCAAGCAGAAAGGATTTTCTTTTTTTCACTAAAGGAATCCTGTGTTGTTGCATTTTAGGCAATAAAATGTTTAATTTTTATTCAAAAAACGAATTTAATGAATGCCAACCATAGTTTTTAATTTTATTTGATTACCATACATGACTAGAGTTGCATCATACTGAAAAAATATTGCAACAATATCTGTCTATTTTCTTCATCCCCCTGTTTCTCATCAGTTCTTCCATCCCTCTGTGACCTTTGACCTTTGGATGAATATTATTTATGTCCAACTTGAGCTTTGGTTCAACTGGCTAAAAGTCACATTAGCATCTAAAACAATTCATGACACTGAATATTTCAGCCCAATGATTTTCAGAGAGTTGAAGTGAAGGTGAGAAAGAAAAATCTAATTTCATTTTTATTTTTTACAAATGTAATCTGTTTTTCAGTCATTATTATTAAAACCTAAGTTAAAATAACTTATTTTAAATGGAGATAGAAGACAAAAAAAGCTTCTGATGTTCCACCTTTCTTGTTTTCCACGCTCAGTTTTCTGATCAGTTGCCAGTCAAATATATCAAGCTGCTTTTCTCTTTAAACTAGAAAAGACAAGAAAAGACAGAAGGAACCGTCCAGAATGCCTGCTGCTGGAAAAACCTAAACCATGAGGATTAAATAAAATTTGAGGGGATTAATATAAAAATGCCCTCCACGCATGACGTCACGCTGCAAGAAGATAGTTAGCAAAACTGTCTGTTTTCGTCAAAGCAGACAAATCCCTGTTTAAGTGAAAAACTGTTTCTGATGCGTTTTCTCAGTTGTTCATTTGTGGTAAATGAATCAAGCACAAGAGAAACTCCAGTCCCGCCTCCAGACCTTGGATTAATCTCTGTCACTTTGCTGCTGGTGTTTGTTTTCATAAGGCAAACCTTTTAAAAGGAAAAAGAAACCCATCTGCTGTTTACTCAATCTGAGGCTGGCGTGGGTTCAAGGTGCCGGTTCACCGTTGATTATTCTGCCATTTCTATCCAGCACCTTAGGCTAATGTGTCACACGGTAATTTGAAGCATAAAACGATCGAACTGGTTCCACAGGTGGGGAAGAAAATCCATTCACCTTTATGCTGAATTAAAAAGGGGAAATAACCAACAGAAACTATAATTTCCTCCATAATTGGACACGACGCGCTAGCTAGGCTCATTGTTTATGTTTTAAGTCCTGGAGTCTGTTGTAATTAAGTCGCCAAAGTACGTACTGATAATTTATTTTAACTAACTTAAGATGGGAATCATATTCAGATTCAAACACATGGAGAAAACTGCTAATGGTCACTGAAATAACTTGAAACTGACAAAACTAACAATAAATAAAATGTACTGACACTAAACCACTTAAATTAGTGGTTTAAGTCAAGCAACAACAAATGTGTGTAAACCTCAATAAAATGTTGGGGAAAAGTGGCCAAAATTTCTCCACAAAGATGTTAGCGACTGATACAGTCAGAAAAGCACCACTGGTGTTAAAACTGGTCTATGAGCTACTGAATAACCAGGTGTAATTGGCACAGCACCTGTAGCACCTGTTGAAAGTCAACCTGGCAGTGGAACTGAAACTTTTTAAATCAATATTAAGGATTAATTGACTCAAAACAAGCTCCTACAATTTGCTGAAAAGTTACTTGTAAGTTAGTTTTCTCTTGTTTCAAGTGTAATAAGATATTTGCACTACAAACTAGACAAGAAATACTTAGTAAGATTTTATGTTTTTGCAGTGTGGAAGCTCCTTATATTCCTACTTATTCTTATTTATTGTGTCATTTACTTCTTATCTGGAGTTACTTTTAGCAGATTTTCAGATATTCCAGGTCTTTAGTTTTCAGACCTTTTGGGGCTGATTGCATGCAGAGATGATTTGGATCATTTTGCCCTGACAGACTCACCCTCCCTCGCTCTCTGCGTCCTCTGAGCTCTGTCCCTCTGGGCTGCTGGCGGCGCCCGCTGCTCTTTTCCTCCTCGTCGCTGCCGTCCTGTGCTGGGCGCCGACTCGCCGCGCCTCGCTGTGGCCCTTCAGCTCCTCCCTGACTTGGTCTGGCAGGGCGGGCAGCGCCGTCTTCAGTGCCTTCATCTCTTCCTTCAGGTCAGACACACACTGGATCAGGGCCTCCAGGCGCTCCAGCACCTCGGTCTGACCCCTGGGCAGAACAGGGCCGTCCACCAGCAGGAGGCCGGACCCCGGGTCGTTGGTACGGTTCTGGTAGAAGCCCGGCCAGGAGACTCTGCGCTTGGATCTTAAGCCGCGGTAAAACACCACAGCCAGGCTGATGCCGGCCACTCCGGCCAGCGCCCCCAGAACCAGAACCTTGCTGTCTGTCTGAGCCATCCTGCAGGGAAACACACAAAACGGTGCTGCTAGGAATGTCACAATAATCAATAGATAAATTGATCGCATGATCAAAAGGAACTCAGTAATTTCCATTTGCCTAGTTCCTGGTTTGTCTCTTGTCACCTGGATGATGAACATCTTCAGTTTGGTGCTTTGGTCTCAACTAGGACAATTTTCTGTACAGACTTTATAATTTATTTGTTTCTGTTGTTTTATTTATTTTGAATATTTAAAATGTTTTTGATTCCAGTGTTAAATATTCATTAGAATTTAAAGGTTTTTTTTATTTTTGAGAATATGTTCTTGCATTTTTATGTCATTAGTTGAAAATGATCTCAAAACAACAGTTTTACAGTTTATTGCAAAAACTTCTGGGACAATTTATCGCCCAGCAACATTTGTCATAGTGACAGCTCTTTTTACATCAGGGTTAGCAAAAGCCTACATAAAACTAGGTCTGTCATGAGAAAAAAATTCAACTGGATGATAAATGCGATAAACGATATTAGTTCCGGCACGTAATATAATGGCGATGGGATAATAATAATGCAGGAACACATTCTCAAGATTCTCAAAAACCTTTAAATTCTATTGAACATTTAACACTGGAACTGGAAGACATTTTAAATAGCCAAAATAAATAAACGAGACAACAGAAACAACAAATAAAATTAATTATGGAGTCTCTGTGAACAAAATTGTCGTAGTTGAGACCAAAGCACCAGACTGAAGACTTCTTTCTATCATCAGGTTTTTGTAGAAAGAAAGAGAAAAGAGAGAAATGGAAAATATTGCACTGGTTTGAATTTATCATGACTAAATGACTTATTCCTTACTCAAATTCAATTCAAATTAAAATTCAAAACATTGTATTGATCCCAAAGGGAAACTAAATGTTGTAACTCATATTAATCCAAATGGTTGTTGGCACAGAAGATCTCCCATAGCAGTCTGTATTACAGTACATTTGAAGAAAAGGCGTAAATATTAATACAACGGTATGGTGTATCATCTTTTTTAATCACCTGAGCACATTGGACTTTCATGCACTTTCAACCTTTACTGAGACATAAATCCAGGAACATTTCAACAGGAAAACAACCAAATCATCTTTTGTTTCCCTTCTGACTTGCTGCTGTCGCACCTGAATTTCCCTACTGTGGGACAAAAAAGGATATTTCTATTCTGCTCAGTTTGATAAATGTCACATTGTTGGTAAAATATGTATTAAAATGATCATGATTTCATTATTTTGGCTACTGTATGTTTAAACCAGATACTGTTATGTATTCCCATCAGTCCCCTGCAGCACTGATCCATATTTCTGAATTTTAATCTACTTTCCGACACCTTTGTCTAAAAATAACGCGACACCATGCTGAATAATCTCTGTAGTCCCCAGTTTGCAGAGTGTTGTTGTTGTGTCTGGCCAGTTTGCAGAGATAATTGGATCACCATGTTAATCATGTAATCATGAACCAGGGGGTGTTAGCCTCCGCCGACACGAGAACTGCGAAATATTCAAATAAATATTTCAAACGGCGTCTGAACTTTGCTTTAAGCTTCATAAGTTTACTCCATAAAGTCTTAACAATGTCAAAACAAGCTAGGTGCGTTAATTAGCGATGACAAAGTCAAAGCTAGCACTGAAACGCGGCATTTAGCTTAACACAACCAGTTCATACTGGTTTCCTTCCAGTTAGACCCAACAACAACATCTTCACTCAGAAACTGGGAGTTTTACAACAAAAATGGAAAGTTTCCATCATGACACATCTTACCTCACAGGTACGATGGGAGCTACTTCTGTTGATTTGACAGCTCGCGGGTGCAACGGTCAAAACGTTCCGTGTGGAATTATGCGTCACAATAGAAGGTTCCAGGTAAACGCTAAATAAAATTAAATTAAATTAAATAAGATAAATTAATTAAAGTCAAAGTAAAAAATATAATAAACTACAATAATAAGAGGAAATGAATAAGATGAATGAATTCAAAATTGAATAAATATAAATACAATAAAATAGAGTAATAAAAAAGACTTCAGTGAAAGTTAAAAAAATTAAAGGAAAAACTGAGTGAATAAATTTAAATTTTTGCTTAGTAAAATGATATAAAAAGTAAATTAATTAATTAAAGGAAATTAATTAATTTAAGATACAATAGAAACAATACAACAAAATAAATTATGTTATTCAACATACGGTACAGACTACAAATATTATATAAAAAATGTTTATATAAACGGGAGTTTCCTTACATAATGATGCTGCTACATGCTCCATCAAACTGAATGGATTAATTACAACAATGAAATAAAATTTAACAAAGTAGTTCAAGAAGAAATAAAATAAAATAGACTAATTGACTAAATGGTGTCTAGTACCAACAAAATAAACATATTTGACAAAAATTAATAAATACAAATTTAAATGTTAGTCTTTTCAGATAATGTGGCTTTGTTTTCCCATGATGTATTTAAATAAATTAGTATTAATCAGAAATGGGAATTTCACAACAGGTCTTTCCAAACTATTACTATAGTGTAAGAAACATGAATTTTAACACATGGAAACTGCAGAAACTCTTTCACTTTGCTTACACATTTTGCTAAATAAAATAAAAATGTAAAAATTAATTCAAGTTAAAGTAATAAAATAATCTAATAATATAAAACATAAGATAATAAAATAATAAACTGAATTATTTAAAAGATCAACAGTAAGATGTCTTTTTAAAACTGGTAAATACCCAAAACTAAAAATTTAATTAATTAAAAGGTTTATCAGAGCTGAAAAATTAAAATAAGGAGTTTAAGTGTGGAAAAAAAAGAATTTCTATAAGGTTGAATTCGAGGTGTTTAAAAAAAAAAAAAACAGGTCTAACTTTTACAATCGCACAAGAAACGGGGAACCTTTTTATCAACGTTATTTTACTTCCACTTTTTTTGGACTTTTTTTTTCCCCATGTCAGATTATTTGTCCCGTCATTTCTATCAACCACTAAACCTGTTTGTATTATCTTTCCATGCGTTGCAGGAATTCTTGTTTAATCAGAAACCAGATGATCAAAGTTCATCACAACATCAAGAGCATGAAACCTTTTAACTTTATATTTGAACTTCTCCCTTCCTCCCTTGGATTAAAACTTAAGTCTAAATATAAACATATAAGCTTTTATGATCCATTTTAATTGTTCTGAGTTTAACTCTGCAGTATGAAGCTGAAACAGACTCACCTCAGCAGAAAGTCTTTCCTTTCAGCGCGTTTGTGGTTTAATGTGCACTGTGGCCTGAAATGTTGCTACACATTCATTATCGCAGCAACCTTGGACCTGTAGCCAGAGCACTGACCCGTCCTCGCTCCAGCTGATTTAAGTTCAATCTGATATGGAGGAAAGTTCACAGTTGATGCAATTTAGGGGGGGAAATGGTAAAAAAAAAAAAAAAAAGTGACAAGGTATGGTGTAAAATGTACTATTTTGAGCTTCACGTCATCATTTTTTCCTGCATCAAAGCCAAACCTTTGATGTTTTTCATGCATGTTTGAGAAATCCTTTAATCTCCATGGCAACCAATAAGCTGTGCAAAACGCCTGGGTGGACTTAGCTCCGCCTTCGAGGCGAAGCTCCTCCTCTGAGCTGCAGCTTCCAAAAGAGCAACGAAGTTTTAAATAAAAGCAACTCTGGAAGGCAAGTCAAGCAACTGAATAAAAATAATTAATAAATGAATCTCAATAAACATAAAAATATAGGAGAAACACAGAAACACCTGGGATGTTAAGGAAAAATAAAAAAATGTATAAATACATAAAATAAATATAAATAAATAGGTAAATAAATGAACTAAATAAAGATCAGATTTTTATGGATCAGCTGTTGAACTATTCTTTACTCGGTTTCACTTTATTGCCATGAAATTCAACATTTTATTCTCGAGTTTTGTCTTTTTTCCTTCTGTTATTTTTATCTCTTATGTACGTGTGAGAGAAATTCAAACACCCAACAGTTACCGTATTTCAAACAGGTACTTCTAATTGTGCTTATTTATTTTGGCAGATGTAAACAAAGTACATTTTTAGCTGCAGAGAGGAATGAAGGCAGGGAGGTGCGGGAGTTTCCTTACATAATGTGCTGCTACGTGCGGTTTCTGCCTCACTCTCTGAACGCAGCATTGTTCTTCATGCCCACAGCCTGCATTCAGGAACAAAAAGCCCACCTGAAACCCAGAGGCATGGCAGCACAAAAAAAAAAAAACTAAAATAAAGAGAAACCTGGGGCTGGCCCTGCAGATATGCTGATAAGGCAGCATGGCCTCGCTTCTCTGGGTCAAAGAAGAGCTGATACGGTCGACAGGCTCCTCTCAGCCGGACGCCACACAGAGGGAGCAGCAGTAGTAATAGATTATTGATCAATCTTTAATTTATTATGTTTCAAAAGCAACTCTTAAGGGCTTTTAGTCTAGATTTAAAGGTCGGCTGTTTTGCAGTTTTCTGGAGGTTTGTTTAAGATTTGTGTTTAGTTCTGGCTCTGGGGATGTAGAGCAGAACCAGAACCAGAAGACCTGAGAGGTCTGGAAGGTTGATACAACAGCAGATCTTTAAGCCGTTCAGTGATTTATAAACTAACAGCAGTATTTTGAAGCCTGTTGTCTCAGAGGAAGGACTTTAGAACTGGGTGATGTTCTCCACATTCCTGGTTTTAGTGAGAACACAAGCAGCAGCAATGTGGATTTTCCCAAAATTCTGACTTCTTTGTCTATGAAATACCACATAGCTTTATATTTTGGTCCATCTGATGAGCATAGTAATGTTTTGATCAGTTACGCTGTACTTGAGTCACTTTTGCACCTTTTTAGTAGACAGCTACTTTTTTCTTTTACTTGAGTAGAAAGACGTAAAATTGGTACAGCTCTTACTTGAGTAAAACCTTTGGGTTCTCCTCTGATGCTCAGGCCTTCTGAAAGTCCAGAAAAAGTGAGATTGCATCAGAGAACCACTCCGGGTTTAATCTCTTCCTTCCTCTTCGTCTTTAAAACATCACAAAGTCAGAAAAGCTCCACACAAACTTGTATTTACTGAACCTTGAGCCACTTCCGGATGTGATTTCTCAGCTAAAATGATACTTTAGTTGTTGTAAAAATCCTCTCAGATGTAACATCAACACATTTCTGGCCTTGAACTACTCCTCTGTACTTCACCCAGAGTTCAATAGTAAACACAAAAACTTCCTGCACTCATCCGCTCTAAGAGATCCTTAAAGCCATCAACAAAACATTTTGTCTAAACAATAAACAATTTACATTTACATTCTCCAAGGATTTCCACATACAGCCTTAAAAAGACGGAAGAGGCTGCATTCCTTTCTGTCGTCGTGCAGCTGTTGTCCAGCAGGTGGCGCCGTCAGAGTGAGTGTTGGATGCGCAGCAGGATGAGGATTATGACGCTGCAGAGGCAGACATGTTGCTCCTCCGGGGCTGAAACTTTACTCTGGTGGAAATGATGAGTTTCATCAGCAGTCTGGACCGAATGAGACGCAACATCTCTGCGGCTCAGCCTGGAATAAAAAGATTAGGATAAACACAGTCTGCACGTTATTACCCAGCATGCACCTGTGAGCGCGATAATAAGACAACAGCCTGAGTCACGTCTGAAAAAACACAACTGAATGATTTTAATGTCAGCAGAAGTCTTTATTAGGTGATCAGCTAAAGTTGTTCTGTGAAATTTGTTTGTTGAGAAACTTTAGTTGGCCTTAAAATAGAAACTTTTCACCCAAACTGAACCTATTTTTAGGTTTTCCACATTTAGTCCAGCGAATAAAACCGATTTAAACCACAAAGGTTACAAAATCCTTAAAAAAGGTAAGAATTTTTCAATATTAGCTACTATTTTAAGGTTTTAAACCAGCTAAACAAAACCAGTAAAGTCACAAAAGTTACAAGATCTTTAAAAAATAAATAAAATAAATAACAATTTTGACAATTATCTACTTTTAGGTTTAAACCTATTTTTAGATTTTTCGCATTTATCCCAGCTAAGCAAAACTCATTTAAAGCCACAAAAGTTACAAAATGTTTAAAATAGAAATAATTTTAAAAATGACCTTTTAGATAGATTTTTTTTGTTGTTGCTATTTTTGGTTTTACATCTATTTTTAGATTTTCAAATGAAGTAAAACACTTTTTTTCTTCAATGGACAGTGAATGAATATGATCTTCCACTGTAAAAGTTTTGGTATTTTGTTGTCGAACGCCATCAGAACGACTCGGTCCAAAGTCCAGCCTGGCGGCCATTTTGTTCCTGAAATGATTCTGAGTCTCCCGACCACAAGACTAATTTGATCCACCGCCGCCGATGCAAAAGGCCGAGATTTTTATAGAAAACTTACAATCTTCTTCAAGTTGAAAGTTTAAAATACAACACAAGCACTTTTTACTTTCATTTTAATGTAATAATAAACATGAGAACAAGAATTCGCTCCATTTTAAATTTTCATAACTTGAATGTTAAACACATTAAAGCTCCTGGATTTGGGCGCGGCTGAGTCTTGACCCGCATTTGGGATTTGGTATTCAAATGGAAATGCAAAGTTTTTGAATAAAACCGTGGCTGCAGGTGCAGAGAAACGGGCTGAAAGGCTGCAGGGTCGTTTGGTTCTGATCAAGAGTTTCCTCCCATTTTAAACTCTAATGAAACTTTGGAAGTTTGGGCCGTTGTAGAAAATATAGTTGAAACCAGATATTTACATACGCTATAAAATATTATCTGACATCAAAACAGACTAAAGTTTTAGGACTGACATAGAACTGTGTTGTGGTTTTTAGCAAACTGTGACTAAAATTATAAAGAATTTAGGAAATTATTTAGGAAAAGTTTCACAAACAGCAAACATTTTAACTGAAGTTTCCTCAAACACAGAAACCCATTAAATAAACTTAAGTTTCTGCTTCAC
>NW_006800140.1:852616-890011 GCF_000485575.1 Poecilia formosa
AACTTGTTTAGAGCCACAAAAGTTGTAAGATCTTTAGATCTTTAAAGAAAAAAAAGGAATAATTTTTTTGACAATTATCTACTATTTTTACATTTTAAACCATTTTATACTAAACAAAACTCTTACTAAAATGATAAATGTTCAATTTTAAAAAAAATATAATGGTAATAAATTAACTTATTTTTTTACTCATGAACTGCCTTAGTGCTGAAATGTGCTAAAAAAAATTAATTTGATTGATTAATTGATTGAAATAAATGTTTGCCTTAGAAGGTCCTAAATGTATCTTTTTTTTTCCCTTTTTCTAAGTAATTCAATAAAAATTTATGGTTCCACTATAAAATGTATTACTTCTCCTTTAAGGAAAAGTTTGAAAACAATATTTTTGATATTTTTCTTTATAATAATAATAATTGGTTATTTTATGTTTTTGCTCATGTATCTTTTGCAGCCCTAAACAGTTGAACCAGTTATTTAAAAATCCACTAATCAGAAGCTTGATTGGCTGATAGTCTGAGCATATTACCATTAGTGTATGTAAACTTCTGACTCATCTTTGTGAGAGACAAATAATGCTTCAATTGACATTAAAATATTCATTTAAATGATCTAAAGATGAACCAGAACTTTTCTAATTTTTAAATATTCTAATTGTCTTAACTCTAACTTTAAATTAATTCTCTTAAATCTCTTTTTGAGCATTTTGTTGTGAAACTGTTGATCTTTTCATTTAATTAAAGGCCCTTCAAGGCTACAAACACTGTGATGCAGGTATTAGATTGTGTTTCTCTTATCTGCCCCCATCAAATAAACAATAAAGTTACAATAAAAAGTTTGCAATAAAGTAATTTAATTTGGCATCAATACTGGACAGATTAGCACTTTTTTCTCACTAATTCACCAATAATATCTTTGGGATTAAGGCAGATTATTGTTTTAACCGAGTTTTTGGCCTCATTAAAAAATAAACTGAATTATTTAGGAAAAGTTTCACAAACAGCAAACATTTTAACTGAAGTTTCCTCAAACACAGAAACCCATTAAATAAACTTAAGTTTCTGCTTCACACTGCAAAAACACAAAATCCTACCAAGGATTTATAGAGCAAATATCTTAGTTTACTTGAAATAAGATAAAACTAACTTACACTTCAGCAAAATATATAAGCTTGTTTTAAGTCATTAATTCCTTAATATTGATTTTAAACGTTGTGGTTTTGTTGGCAGATTATTTCACTTCTAATGTGGCAAAATGTTTTGTTATAAATAGACATAATTTGCCAGTGGAAACAGTATTTTTAAAAACAAGCTGAAAAGTTACTTTTCTCCTATTTCAAGTGTACTAGCATATTTGCACTGGACCAAATAAACTTGGTAAGACTTTGTGTGTTTGCAGTGCAGCGAAGCGTTACTCCTCTGAAGCGGCTTTCACACGTCATAATTAAAAGCAAAAACAACAACAAAGACGGAGCCGTGCAGAACAAACATCTCCAGACCTTCCTGTTTCTCATGCTTCTCCTGCTTCATTTGTGCGGTTGCTGAGTGAAAGCCACTAGTGGCAGAGAGGCCCAGAATAGCCGAGGGTGGGGAAGGCCGGCCGGCGCTCGCATGTGGGATGTAGCGTCTCTAAACCATCTGCTAGTCTGTGGAATGGAGGCTGCTTCCTCGTGCATGCCAGTGGTCGGAGTCGGGCCTACACACCCTCAGTTATTTCTGTCGTTCTCTGTGTAGCCACTCTCTAATTCTAGCTTCTCTTCTTCTTCTCGTTTGGCCTTTGGGAGATGACAAGTATCTCACAACATAATGGAGAAATAAAGCTCTGACGACTGTTTTAGATGTATAAACTTGAGAAACAACTGACACGTTTTTGTACCTACATTTGGGTCTCACCTGGTTCTAAAAATTTAAAAACAAAAAAACCATCCAGCCGTTTTATAGGAATAAGTTATTGATTTTTGGTGTCTGGAAAATGAGCCGTTTCAAAAACCTTCAAACGGAAAATGCTGCTGAAAATCCTGCTGATTTGTGCTGCTGATCACAAATCAGCAGCAGGCACTGCCCGTTACCTAGCAACCCCAGCGGAACTCGGCCGTTACCTAGCAACCCCAGCGGAACTCGGCCGTTACCTAGCAACCCCAGCGGAACTCGGCCGTTACCTAGCAACCCCAGCGGAACTCGGCCATTACCTAGCAACCCCAGCGGAACTCCAGCCCATTTAATCAGCTAGTTTTCAAATTCAGATTTAAAAATACTTTATTAATCCCAAAGGGAAATAAAATGTTGTTGTAACTCATTAATC
This sequence comes from Poecilia formosa, assembly GCF_000485575.1. NCBI lineage: Eukaryota > Metazoa > Chordata > Actinopteri > Cyprinodontiformes > Poeciliidae > Poecilia > Poecilia formosa. The sequence continues at coordinate 854,915 of NW_006800140.1, forward strand.
CAAATTCTTCAGAGTTCCTGTTGGCAGGACAGATCTGCTATAGCAGTCTGTATTGCAGCAAATATGAAGAAGCTTGTCTTTAAAAAAAATATGATTTTTTATTTTTATTTTGAAGTGTTTTATTTTGAAAGGTCTACACAATCCCTTTTTTCATGAATGGCTTTTAATTTATCAGCAACATGGAACCTGTTTAGGCAACAATCAATTTTTGATTTTAATGATTGATTAAATATAGAACTTGAAATATCCATCTATATGTTAAACATCCATCCATCCATCCATCCATCCATCCATTCATCCATCCATCCGTCCATCCAACCAACCAACCAGCTGTTAACCATCCATCCATCCAGATGACAATACATTTATTGATTAAACTCCTGATCAGCCCGATTGCCTCCAGCCTCCTGTCAGGTTCGGTGGTGGGGTAGTGGTGATGTGGGTTTATTCTGAGCAGTTTGCTGTCATTGAGATGTTCTGAACCAAACACTGGGTTATATAAAAGAAGAAGCCCTTTTTAAACCCCTCTGCCTGTTTTCTTGATACCTGTTTTGTTAATTTATCATGAACTGAATGTCTTTGTGGAAAATGTTCTCACCCAACATTGTATCCATGCAGTCCTCGTTCTGTAAAGTAACACTATGGGTGTACTGATACGTAACCCCACTGCTCTGAAATATCTCAGGGTAGAAAAATGCCTAAAATGTAGCTTTAATTATCTAAAATTCCTGAAAGTAGCTTCAGTTATTTTCTTTTACGTCCAGTGAGGTGAAAGTCGAGGACTATTTATGGGTATGAGAATAAACAGAACCCGTGGTGCCGTTAGTCACGCCATCAGTTAACGGTAACGCCGACATTCCTGGCACATTGTTGCTGTTGATCATTGAATTATGTTGAACTGATTAAGTCAAACGCAGTGACTAATGAATATTGGAGCGCAATGCTGAACATTCCTGTTTACTCTGGTATCTGAACGTTCGGGTGAGCTGCTCCGCTGGGGAACATAAATCCCCAACAATGTAATGGCCGACTGTTGGGGAATTCTGCAGCCGTACAGAGATTTCCATTGTTGCCCAAAGAGTCCAACGTTTGTCTTCCTCGCCGACTTAAATGTGCAGCGGTGAGAAACACAAAAGGCTGTTTGAGTGAATTATTGTGTGTTTGTCCAGAAGCATTCCAGGCACCTGGTGAAACACAAACGCACACTCTCACCGTAAAGGAATGTCTACTGGAAACCGTATCAGGCCCACAGCCCTGCTGCAGCTCAGCTCGTCGCCGTTCTCTGATCCTCTCTTTTCATTTTACACTTTAACTTTAACAGGCCGGAAGTAACTGCAACTTTAGTAACCGATTGATCGATTATTCTGAAGATTAATCGGATAAAAATGGCACATTTTACAGATATTTAATTGAACTACTTAAGTCTTTTTTATATACACAACGCCGTTAATATAATTTTTTGAGTCTGTATATGTAATGAGTAATCAATTGCTAAAATAGTTGATTATTTCAACAGTCAATTAATCACAATTAGTCATTTCAGCCCTACACTTTTTTATACATTGGGAATACATACAAGATGCAGATAAACAAATAATTCCTTTTTTAACAAGGAATTAAAAAAGGGAATTGTCTAAAAATGTAGGCGATGCTTATTGACTACATTTTTTATTTATTTATTTTTGCCATTTTAGACAATGCTTACTAAAAATAAGGCTCAGTTAGAAGGTTTATTGGAGACATCTTAACTTGTTGAAGCTAAAACTGCCACTTGAATAGTTTTGGCTAAAACAGACAAAAGTGTTTTTATCTTAACTGCAAAATGTTTATATTTTATGTACAGTTTTGGCTTAATTACTGCTCTGAATATGTTTTTTTTTCCCCAACCAAGTTACCCTTTTAAAATCTGTATAAACCAGTTAATGATTAATTGGTTATTAAATGAGTTGCCGATTAATTCAATAATCAATTAATCACGGTTAATTCGATTAATCGATCCAGCCCTACTTTATTTCTTTTTATCGCTGCGCACAGCAGCAATAACCGATTTTCAGACCTCAACGTGACCTGAACGGTTCGTTCTGTCAAGCCTGACGCATTTCCTAGAAAACGGGAAGTTCTTCCAGCCATCCATCCTCCACGTCATACCAGAGTCTCGTCTGTCTGCGGCGGCTGATGGCTCGTCTCGGTCCGCTACGTAAAGGGATAAGCAGGCCCAGATGGAGCAGGTCAGATATGCCTGTCTGCATGATTTAGCCACAAGTCTGGGAGGACGACAGCAGGGACAAGAACCGAGCTAATGTCCCACCCCCAACCATGTCAAACACTTACCACATGGGAGAGGTGTAGATCACTTTGATGATCTCTTTTGATCTGCTCTGCGTGGGAATCAGGATTTCCAGATGTGGTTTCCGACGGCCCTTGACCTCTAGGTGACCCGGCTACTGTGAGAAGGGAAGACTTTCTGTGGCTCTGCTGCACGGCTTATTGACTAGCAGGGTTTGTTAGCAGGTGGAACGAAGGGGTTAAATGTATCTGGTTACAACAGGACTTAAAAGTCCATGAAAACATGAACCTATACATTTGTACAGTTGGCAGAGTGTACTGTAAATAGATATTTAATATTTAAACAGTTAACATGTAACACTTTCAGAAACAAGAATAGTTATAACTACAGATCCAGATAATCCCTGGCATGTTTTAATCTGTATTGGACCTTAGATCAGATGGTGAAATCAAAAGCAAGTCATAAAGACGTGATAAAAATGTTATTAAAAATATATTTTTTATTCGTTAAAACTATGATAGTTTAATCGTGACAGTTTGATCTGACAAAGATAATCTGTGAGCTACTATTGCCGTCTGAAGAAATGCACTGTTCCCCACCAAAAACAACCAATCAGAGCCAGGAGGAGGGGCTTAGTGCTGTCAATCAACTCATGAACACACTGCTAAATGTGCTAATGGTGGAGAAACAACTTACTGTTACAGGAAAACCATTTATCTGCTGCCATGCTAACTAGCTTTAGCATTCAAGGAGGAACTGGGGATTGACATGATTGACAGCACTAAGACCCGCCTCTTGGCTGTGATCAGTTGTTTCTAGTTAGCATTGGGAGAAGCTTGATTTTTTCACAGACTATCTGTCTGACATGTCATACCAAACTGTCATGACATGGAGACAGTTTAGACAAACATGTATAAAAACATTTTTTGTTCCATCAGTAAAAGCATCTAGAAGTGAGATAATTAAATCCTGTTTATTGTATTTTCTAGCGACGGACTGGTGACCAGTCCAGGTTTCATCTGCCTCTCTCTGATTGGCTGGGGTAAACTCGATCACCCCTCCGACCCCGAAGAGGGCAGAAAACAAGCGAGTGAGGCATTTTTATAGCAACGAGGTCTGGGAACATTTTTAGGATGTTCATTAACTGAACTCTTGATGCAGAATATTGGATGTTTACGGGGGACACTAGATCATAAGCCGAGTTGAAAGATTAAACTCCCTGTTAATTATCAGCCTCCTCTTTGATGCTCTTTATGTTGACAGCACACGGTTTGTTTCCAGCTTATCAAAAGCCTCCCTTTCATAAGATCAATCCATTTCTTCGCACAGGCTTGGCGTTTAAAAACCTCCAGACACAATCAAAGGAAAGGTCTCCCTGGTATTTATGTCATCCCCGCAGCACATCTTCCTGCCACACATGCCAAAGATGCAGGCAGTTATTACAGACCTCTGCACTGTCCTGTCTGAGGTAATTCCTATGTTTGAGCTCAGAAAATGTGGTGTTGTGTGTGGCATGCATTGTTAAATACCTGTATGGTCACTGAATAAGAGTAGAGGAATGTTTCAATGTAACTGGATTTCTTTCAGAAGACATACCAGCGGTGCTGGTGGATTCTGGATCCAAGTTTTCACAGATTTTCCCACCTTCAAATCACAGTGGCATCTTTTCTAAACAATAGAAAAATGTTTACAGTGGATCAAAAAAAGGTATACACCGCAGTAGAAATGGTTTTATGGCATAAAAACATTTTGGTCAGGTGTGACGTATTCCAACCTGGATGAAAACATAATAATGTAATTCTCTTAGTATTTTTCTGAGGCTGCATTCACTCAAGCCCTGTTTGGTTCATTAAAGTGAACTCTGGTACGGTCTGAATGCATACGTGAACAGAGACCGCTCCAAAAGCAGGAACTAAACTATATCGCAGGGCATTCTGGGTAAATCCAACCAGAACAAATGTGCTAATATAGCCTAGTATATATCACACATCTGCAAAAGTTCATTTCTGTTTATGTTTGTGAAAACGGAAGTTGTGCTCAATGTCTTTTTTACAGGTTTTTGTGTTGTTTCCTTCAGGGTGCAGCGCCCCCACAGACGAGGAGGGGAACAGGTTTTTCCAATTGAGTGTGAAAGTGAACCACAGAAGCAAAATGTTACAACCTAAAAATAAAAATAAATCCAGGAAAATATACAAAGTAAGGACACTGGTGTCCTCATGGCAGTAAAGGAGCTAAAATAAATTAAATAAAAAAAGAAGCAAAAAAAAAAAGTTCATGTAGGGTTCCAGTGCTTATGCAACCAAGTTTTCACTCCTTTTCCAAATATATTTTTAGCATGTATATGTATATTTTGTTGCATTGTACAGGATTTATTTCACGTGAAAGACGGAAAACATTTTGAAAGATTTCTTATGGTCTCCTTTTGTATGGTACAAGAACCAGTGAGTTTGGCAGAGCTTTAAAAAGCTTTAAATAACTCCTGGTCTACAACATGATGCTGTGCTTTTCAGGTTTTTTCTTTCACAATTTAATTTTCCTTACATTCTTGTTCAGGATGTGAACAAAAGAAGCAAGAAACATCGTTCATGCAGTATTATTGTTTTAGAAGAAACCAATCAATGATTAATTGAGGTCATTTGGTGAAGTTATGAAGTGTACGCCAAGTTAAATTAACAGAATAAATGATGAAATCATCAGATTAAATCTATTTAGATAATAAGGGCAGCAGATGGAGATGGTGGATTTTTAATTTGCTGCCTTGTTATAAAACTAATCACACGCCTTAATGAGCGATCCGTGTCATGTAGGAATCTGCTGCTAAATGAGAAATCAGTAAGAATGTGTTTCAAATTCCAAACACCACAATTAAACTAACTCCAACTCCAAACAACTGAGAAGCTTCATTAAATCCTGCTAAACCAGCAGCTGGAAACCTTTGAGTCATTCAGCGAACCAAGCTTTTAACATATGATGAAGCACGACTCGGTTTCTGGAAATAAATACACACATCAATAAATCAGTAAAGTTAGAAGTAACATCCAGAAAAGAAAAGTGCTGCTCAAATCTGGAATGTAATGCCAACTGATGTTATATTTAATGATAGTAAAAAATTTAAAGGACAGACAAAACAATATTGTAGTAAACTGTAAACAATGTAAGCTCCTGGTTGTGAACTAATGTATTATACAAGAGTTAATTAAGTGTTTAACCAAAAATTACATGTAGTCTGCCATGTTATTTTGGTTTAAATTAATGTCTAAAAATAGTTTTAGTGATGTAACGAAGTGACTATAAGAATATTTCTATTTTATAAATGCCAGAACAATGAGAGAATTTTTTTTATTAGTTTGAGCCGTCTGTTTACATGACTTCAGTGACTGGAGGTACTTTTTGAAGCCAGTAAAACTTTTCGGAAACTACTTGCATGTTATTGTTCACATCCATAACGTTTTAAATTTCGCGCATGCGCACAATGCTGGAGGGCAGAAAGACGATTTCTTTACATGCCGTCCGCAGCCGTGCTAAAACAATCCCGTAAAAAATTAAACATGGAGATGGCGGTATTATTAATTTAGTGCTATGAGCCGCAGCAAACGGAAAAATAACGCAGAATAACCGTTAAAATATAAGTCAAAGCCACTTTTCCCCCTCGCTCTCTATGTGTCGGCTACGCTACACGCAGACGCGTTGCCATAGCAACTGATCACAACGCCACAAACTGTATCAGGATCCAACACTGAAAGACACCGAAACATTTCCCACACAAAGAAGAGAACATTCAGCCAGCTACAGCTCTGTGTTTTTAGGCTTGATGCTTATTTTGTGCTTTTAGCTGCTATTAGCTAAGATAACAGCAGTGGCTGATTAGCTCATTTAAATATCTGCTCTACTGATGGTCTGTTAGAGTTGGTGTTTAGGTCACCTTTTTTATATTTATTTTGTCACAAAATTACAAAAAGGTTGTTAAAGTCTAAGACTAACTGACCTACTTCCCTCTCCCTCGCTAGGAAGAAGTTTTACTTAATTAAAACTTTTTCCTTGCCTTTTTATCTAGTTCTGATAGTGACAAACATACACACTCCTAAAACCACTCAGGGATCACAACTGATTATTATTACTGCCAGAATTAGCAACAGCAAATGAAAGCAGAAGCATAACCTCATGCTGACGTCACACTTTTTCTCCTGAAAACATTTACAACATCGGTGCGTCAGCGAAAATAAAGACTTTCTGGAATGTTATTTCCTGAGCAAGCAGATACGAAGACTCTTGTAAACCAAACAGGAGCGACACTTTGGTTCCCAGTGGATGGCGAGGAGAACAGGAAGCAATCATTTGACCAGATTGGAAGTAAGAACAAGTTACGGTCACTCTCCTCGCAGACTTGTCATGCAATGCTGATGTAACACGAAGAGGGCAGCTGTTTACTTTATATCTCAGAAATGCGGAATAATGTCTTCATTTCCCTTGTGACTGGTAAAGATTCAGCTGTTGCTCAATAACACCATCCAAACATCATTTTATTCACATTAAACCTTACAGAGAGAATTACGTAACGGCCGCTCGCTGTGTGCATGCTCTGAATTCCAGCATGCTGGAACAAGTTTCCAGAGTTTGAAGCCCCTTTGTAACAAAGTACAGACTCTGCCAGAGGGCAGAAGATAAATCAAAACAGCAAACAGGACATCTCAAATGATCTGAAGATCTGCTCCGGCATGACAGATAATACTCTGCTTTCATTCAGTGACGTGATCATGACTTTAGATGATACACTACAAAAACACAAAATCTTACCAAGTAATTTTGGTCTGGTTTCCAGTCCAAATAACTTAGCACACTTGAAATAAGACAAACCAACCTAAAGGTAACTTTTCAGCCACATGTAGAGGTTTTTTAGAGTAAATAAATCTTTAATGTTGCTGAACAGAACTAGTTCCCATGGCAGATAAAGTAACTGATAACATGGGAAAAATGTATTGCTATAAATGAAACAATCTGCCAGTGGAACTAGAAGTGGGTTGCTAGGTAACAGGGCTGGGCTGGCTGGGGTTGCTAGGTAACGACATAATGCCCGTTGATTGTGAAATAAGTGGAACTAGAACTTTTTCATCAATATTAAGGAATTATTTACTTAAAACAGCTCTCTATCTTTCTTAAAAGTTACTTGTAAATTCGTTTTTTCTTATTTCAAGTGTATTATTTGTGATTATGCGTGATGTATTATTTCAAGATACTTGCACTAGAAACTAAACCAAAATTACTTAGTAAGATTTTATGTTTTTGCAGTGAACCGCTAAAATTACACTCCTGTGATACCAAATTCTTGTTCTGGTGCAAATCATGGGTATGCATTAGGACAGGGGTGTCCAAAATGTGGCCTCGGGGGCCGTTCGTGGCCTCTGGACTGATTGTGTGTGGCCCCTGACTTCAGTTCAAGAAGGATATAAATCTGGACCCCCAGTACAGGTATTTAAAAATGATCACAAACAACTAAAATATTCTTACAATAGAAAACAATGGCTATAATCAGAGGTGGACAGAGTACCCAGAAATTGTGCTCAAGTTAAAGTCAAACTACTTCAACATATCTTTACTCAAGTATAAAGTAGCCATCCAAGAAATTACTCAGAGTAAAACTGTGTTTGGAAAAAGTCTACTCATGTTCTGATAACTGATCAAATTATCTATCCTTTAATATTTAAAAATTGTATAATCAGATGGACCAAAATATAACGTTAAGTGGAAATTTTGGTATTTTTAAAAATGACAATTCATATTTAAATAATCAGGCAAAAAATTATTCTAAATCAGTTTCTTTCAATAAAAAACTGATGAAACTTTAACAAATACTGCAGTGTCTGTTTCTGGTGAATTTTTGGTTAAAACATGTTTGTTTTTCTTTCAGTGGGTGGAAAATCCAGAATTTTTACTCAAGTAAGAGCAGAGATACTTCATAACTCAAGTGAAAGTAAAAAGTACAGAGCAGTAAAAATACTCCTAAAAGTAATTTTTTTGTAACTCGTTACTACCCAACTCTGTTAATAAGAAGTAAAAAGCCAGAGGAGCACAATGGAGGCAACATCTTGACTCTTGGCCTCTCGCCATCCCATCCTCCCAAATTCCAGCCTTCACCTTGACCAAACTTTGTTCACTTGCTAAATAAGGCACAGAAGCCAAGGCGCTACCTCATGGTGCGTGTGGTCTGCAGTAATTCAGGACGGCCCGTCGCCCACGCTCACACAGAAAAGCATTCTGAGATACAGCCGCAGAGCAAGACGCTGTTTAGACTACCCACAATCCCATCCAACTCTTCCCCCCGCAGGCAGACGGTCGGCCTGTGCCCCCGGACTGCGAGCGCTGTGAAACCTTTCCTGTCAAAATGAAAATAAATGAGTTTAAGGAGCCGGAGAGGGAAAAGGTAAGAGGCAGCTCAGAAAGGAAAACTTTTCTGAGAACTGATCAAGCTATGCTGAACATTCAATGTCTAGCTGATGACACCATTTTTTTAAGGATTTAGAAATGCTAGCAAATGACTATTAAAACAACTGAATGTCTTTGTCACATGAGCCAAAATCACCAAGTCAAATTGTGCAACTGTATGGTCAATGGAAACGCAGCTAGTGACTGTTAGATCAGGTGGAAGCGAAGGGTCAAAAGCACCTGTGTGTTTCAACAACACGCAAAAATCACAGCACCTTCTAGTGGCCTAGCATGACAACTACAGTCTTGACAAAGTGTGAAACTTTTCCCGAATCAACTTCTGAAAATACTGGCAGTTTCCAGTCAGCGGTCTCGTGTAAATGTCCCCTCATGCCGACGCTTTGTGAATCCAGTTAAAACTTTTCAGGAAGTTTGAAGTTACATAGGTGTGAAAGCAGAGACAACACAAACCGCATGGCTGCAGGGTTGTTTACGAAAAGGAGGGTAGTGATGCCAAAAGAACATGCGCATTATGACTATATGTCAAAATCACAGCGCCCTCCAGTGGCGTGGCATGATAACTGCAGAAGACTTAAGACAGTCTTGTCTAAAGCATGAAATTTTTCCCAAATAAAAATAATGTTGGAAATCCTAAAGTGGGAAATGTTTAGTCTGAATTAACGTCAGACAGTGAGAAAGAAGCTCTACTGATTGTTTTAAAACAAAAAACCTGATAAAAGATCTGCAGTCCATGATACGTTTTGAATAGACAGCTTTCAGTTTTTCTGTTTGGTATTTTTTTGTTTTCAACCATGTTCCTCTCCTCGTTTCCCCGGCTCTCACAGTCGCAGAGTGATAATGATGCAGCTTACTCAAGAATGGGTGTGAACGCGGGCAAAGCACTGTGTCAACATTGCACAAACTGGAGCTAAACCTGTGAGTTATGAGCAAGTCACCATGAACCTTGTGAGTAAAAACACGAGTAAAAGTGGAGAAAATGACAAGAAGTGCCTTGTTTTTGAAGGCTGGTCTCTGTTCCATGTGTTCACTTCACCGGACAAGGAGAGGCTTGTTTACCTGACAGACATCCAGTTCACAGCGTCTCCATTTGGGAACGGTGACATCAGTGGAACAGTTTGGACCTCAAAGAGAAAACTGAGGTTAAAACCGGATAGAGAGCTTTTATTTGAAGAATATTGGAATTAACTTTAAAAAATGATAAACTTCTTCCACTGCTTACAGTAAAAAACAGAATTGCACAACAAATTCTGGAGTTATAATCCAGAATAGGGAAATATAACTTTTAGTATTTATTTACAATTTAAGCAAAAAGAAATTACACTGAAAAAAAACACATCATACCAAATATTTCTGTCAGTTTATAGTGCAAATATTTCAGAATATTTGGAATAACTTACAAGAAACTTTTCAATAAGATATATTTGTTTGTTTTAAGTCAATAATTCCTTTATATTGATAAAAAGTTCCAGTGGCCCAACACTGTTACCTAGCAACGCCAGCCAAGCCCAGCCCGTCACCTAGCAACCCAGTTCTATTTCCACTGGCTGGTTATTTCACTTATAACAGAACATTTTTCCCATGTTACAGGTGAAATAATCTACCATTGGAAATAGTACTTTATTTTATCAATGTTAAGGAATTATTGACTTAAAATGAGCTCCTGTTTCTTGCTGAAAAGTTACTTGTGAGTTAGTTTTGCCTCAGTGTGATAAGATATTTGGACTAGAAACTAGACAGAAATACTTGGCATGATTTTGTGTTTTTGAAGTGTACGACATTTGGACATCATATTAATGGTGCACAACATCCAAGTGAAATGATCTTTAATTTTATTTAGCTTTAAGAAGTAGCCATCAAATGCAGGAAAAGCTATTTATTCATATTTTAGCATTTGTTATCTTGTTATGGTCCAAAATGGAGATTAGTTTGACACCACCGATGTACAGTATTCCCAACTTGAAAAAAGAATTAGAATAAATCATTCAAGGCCAAAAAATTAATATTCATTATCAGTATATGTAAACTTCTGATTGAACCTGAATGCTGTAAACCAAATATTCAACCTCCCAACTTACTAATACAGAGGAACCATAGTATAACTGATAATGGTGAGTTTGAAGGAAAACTAAAGGCTGTTCTGATGAGCATAAAAGAGAAATGTAGTTCCCATTTTGCTGCTCAATCCTGGACTCTCTGGAGGAATCTGTTGAAGAACAAGTTGTGAAACGTTGCAAGTTGCAAAACATTCTGATTCTGGGTAGGCTGCCAAGTAAAATGAGTTTCTCCAAATACCTAAAGACCACAAAGCAAGAGTCGAAAAGCACATTTACTTTAACTTAATTAAAATTATTGTTATTTTTGCTTCTAAGCTTCCATTACTGTTGCCACCTTGCATCAAGTATGCCTGTATTTGTCCAACTGCTGTGGACCACCCACAGCATACAGGAAGTGGCACAATTTCTACATTTAAAATACGATAGAAAAACAAAATTTGCTCCGTCACATAACTGCATTTCCACAGTTATGCTGATTGAGCCCAACTCTACATTTCTGGTAAACTAGCTGAGAGTTTTGCAGTTTTAGTAGTTTTTAATTTCCACATCATAATGCCACTAAAAGTACCAGCAGTCATTTTTATATACCTGTTTTTTTTACTGTTAGATTGGAAACAATCTGTCTGTTTACATCATTTTAAGGGGGACATATTATGCAAAAGTCACTTTTTGCATGTTTTTGTACTTCCATTTGGGTTTCGACTGCTTCTATAAACAGCAAAAGCACTTCAAAAATAGCTGATTTTTGGTAATAAGTTAGTGTTTTTTGGTGTCTGGAAAATGAGCTATTTAAAAATCTCCCCATTGCTAAGTTACTGCACCGTTGCCTAGCAACGCCAGCTGAGCTCAGCCCCATTACCTAGCAATCCAAGCAGAGTTTCAGCATCTTTGGTCAGTTGGTTTTATCTCTGTATGGTTTGCACAATGGCTGCTGGAAAAGACAACTTTCTGCTCTACTAATGCTTTTCAAAGATGTAAGGTGGTCTAATTGCTCATCTGTTTGCAGCCATTTTCATGTGAGTGTAATCGTTGAATTGGCCAACAGCATTTAAATTGGTGGATTTAAAGTGGCAAGATGCCCTAAAACGCTCTGAGCAGACAAACAATTTTCTGCAAAAATAATGTAATGAACATAATAAATCACCTTTAAACAAATATGAACAAGCCGTTCTCCATTCTCTTTTTCCAAAATGTGTTTTCTGATTATTTTAAGACCCCCAGAGTAGAAACAAAATGGCAATACTTTAAAAATGACAAATTTTCCATAGACAATATTCATGAACCATCTTGTCTTTGTTCAAATAGTCATGTAACATTTGAGGCTTTAAATTAGTTTTATTGGCTAGACTGAGGCCAAACCTTGGAACTAGACAAACACAAATTGTCTAGAAGCAACAAATAAATAGATGTAGTAACTTTCTAAAGCTGCGTAATGACGAGTGTGTAGCTGTCTTACCAAACAACAAAATCTCCCAGTGATTAATCTTCCAGGCGACATTGCTTATTAGAGCCTCCGCCATCCTGGAGTTTCCACGGTTTAGCGCGCTTCTTACAGTAAATGAAAGGACAGTGTTGCGCGTCCTCCGTAATGATCATGTGGCAGCCACATGGGTCCCACTATGACATCACCGCGGGCCAATCTGACAACACCAAAGCAGCCCATTCATAACTGCTCTTTAACTGGTGGTAAATAACGCTGGTGTACGTTAGACAGAGGATGCATTCATGACAAACAGACATGGGCCAGGATTCAGTACAGCACAAGACTTATTATGAACTCATCGTGTAAGAAATAACATTGGGTGGGACCTCCACCCATGTTGGTTTACCTGTTAAAAGATGTGAAAAAGTCTTAAAAGTACGTTTTAATAAATAATTTCATACCGAAAAAAATCATACTTTTAATTTAAGTACATTTATTCAGTGAAAGGGAAAAATGTAGTGTAATAAAAATTAAATGCAGGACTATTTTGATACCTCGTTTCTATAAAATAAATGCCACTCGAAATTTTTGAAAAATGACTTTTTAGCATCTTGGAGCTCTTAATTATTAATCAAAGGTTTCCTTGAAAATCCCCAAAATGAAAAACAAGAAAACAGGCTATTCAAGTAAGGTAGAAAATGAATGAAATAAAGAAGTCCCCCTCCCAACTTCTCCATATCTTAATTCTGAGCAATGAATGAAGAGTTTTAGGCTGTTTTCACTGCCAATAGTCTGATAGACTTGGTTCAAATGCAACATATGATGCAATTTCAGTTGCCATGGTTCTCTTCCACAATGCACTGCGTCAAACCAAACTATTGAAAAACCTGTTCCCCTCCTCGCCTGAGGGGGCGCTACACCAAGAACCCCTGAAAGAAGCAACATAAAACCCTCTAAAGAAGACACCGAGCATAACTTCCTTCTTTAATGTAAACAAAAATGGAGTGGTGTCAGATTTTAGCGGTTGTAGGATTTCTCATTTGTCTTTAGTTTCTCCAGGTAACGCTAGCTAGCGTTTGTTTTTGTTGTATTTACCTAGAATGCCCTGCGCTGCAGTCCACTTCCTCCATTTGGAGCAGTTTCAGGTCCGCTTGCCATTTGCATATGCATTGAAAATGCACCAGGGTTCACTTCAATCGAATGAAGACCGAGGCTTGTAGGCGGACGTTTGATTTTTATGGTCCATATCAGAGTTTGATTATTTATTCACACCTCCTCAAACGAACTGGACTTTCTAGGCAAACAGACTGGAGTTCGATTAAAGTGGACCAGGCAGGGTTGGTGTGAATCCACCTTCAGTCAGAACTTAAACGTAGACAGCAGAAAAAATACAGTCACCTTCCTAAAAAAATGGCCTGTCATTCTCTTTTGCCAAAATCACTTCTGGCACAGAATAACTCAGGCCTTTATTTTAGGAGGGCGACGATGTGGACTGATTGATTTTTTGGCTCCCTTCCCCCAGCATGTAAAAAAGACTGAGCAAGCCGAGTCTCACACCTCTCCTTTTGCCCTTCTTGCAGGAAAAAAATTGTTTCCCATCACCCCTGATGCAGAGTGGTTGCCACGGTGATGGGAATTTTCAGGATAAAAAAGGCGGATTTGCCTCTGCTTGGTGTTCTAGTTGTTAGATGTGTTAGTTTTGAAGCCTTTTTTCCCCACACACCACCTTGTGTCTCATTTAGAAATCATGGCAGGGAGGCAGAGTGAGAGCATGGTGTGATGCAGCAGCTGGCCATGTGCTCTTCCTACACGTGCTGCAGTGCTGCAGTATTCTGCAACAATTGGTCTGTTCAGTCATTGACGCCTCGCTGTGCTGCAGCTTTCAGAGGAGAAAAAAAATCATATCTCATAATGAAGTGAGTTTGCAAAATTAGAGTTTGGGAAAATAATGAGTGTGCATGTTTACAGAGATAAGGAAAATCAGGACAGGCGCCAAAGACAGACAGGGTGAGTCCCAGATTGGATCTTATCAGATGTGGGAAGTTAAACGAGGACAGAGTCAGAGACCACACCAATAACACATATTTATTTTGCAGAAACAGAGCTGAGGAACAGCTAAAAAAAAAAAAAAAGCTCTGCAAGAGGGTGGACAGACGTGCACAGGTGCTGCAGGAGAGAGACGACCAAGAAGGAAGAGAAACAGACAAGAAGGGAGAGGAGGAGGAAGCCAGTGGGGGGAGTGAGGCGAGGTGGAGGAGGAGACTGCAGAAGGAAAAAGGAGTGGGAGAGCAATTCCCAAACAGCTGTCCAGCAGACGTCCGAGTCATCCGGAGCGCAGCGCCCGGAGGCGGATACAGAAGGCAGGACACTGTCAGCACGCCGCAGGAGCAGCACTGCGGCACACACACTCACAGATACACACTTCATCCTGAGGGATACCGGAGCAGGATTCAGATCCAGCCGAGGTAAGGGAGAGATGTTTGACCTCACACTGCGATGCTAACATGATCGAGTGATGCTGCAGGAGATTTGCTGCTGACATGCATGTCTGTGGGGGGTTCCTCTGAGAAAATGGTTTGAACCATAAAACTATGATCAAGCATTTATAAAAATCTCTGCTTTGCTTTCATTCATGCAACCTTACAGTAAAACCGCATCAGATCCTTAAGATTGTGCTTTTCTTTATTACTACATCTTCCATACTAGTTCTGCACATTCAACATTTCATTTGTCTAAACGTTCAGCTTCTTCAGGAGAATTCTGCTGTATCTTTTTGCATTTTCAGCTTTCATACTTTTTATAATATTTTAACTTTTATGCAGATTTTGGCTCCACTGAAATTCAGCAAAAACTTTATCTTCAACAGCCTGTTTATTCTGCCTACTTCAGTCTAGAAACATAATTCAACTTTTAAACAAATCACAAGATGTTAAGGTATTTTCATATTATTCAGCTTTTTGATTTGAGTTTTTTATATTTTATGCANAATGTCTTTTTTACAGGTTTTTGTGTTGTTTCCTTCAGGGTGCAGCGCCCCCACAGACGAGGAGGGGAACAGGTTTTTCCAATTGAGTGTGAAAGTGAACCACAGAAGCAAAATGTTACAACCTAAAAATAAAAATAAATCCAGGAAAATATACAAAGTAAGGACACTGGTGTCCTCATGGCAGTAAAGGAGCTAAAATAAATTAAATAAAAAAAGAAGCAAAAAAAAAAAGTTCATGTAGGGTTCCAGTGCTTATGCAACCAAGTTTTCACTCCTTTTCCAAATATATTTTTAGCATGTATATGTATATTTTGTTGCATTGTACAGGATTTATTTCACGTGAAAGACGGAAAACATTTTGAAAGATTTCTTATGGTCTCCTTTTGTATGGTACAAGAACCTGTGAGTTTGGCAGAGCTTTAAAAAGCTTTAAATAACTCCTGGTCTACAACATGATGCTGTGCTTTTCAGGTTTTTTCTTTCACAATTTAATTTTCCTTACATTCTTGTTCAGGATGTGAACAAAAGAAGCAAGAAACATCGTTCATGCAGTATTATTGTTTTAGAAGAAACCAATCAATGATTAATTGAGGTCATTTGGTGAAGTTATGAAGTGTACGCCAAGTTAAATTAACAGAATAAATGATGAAATCATCAGATTAAATCTATTTAGATAATAAGGGCAGCAGATGGAGATGGTGGATTTTTAATTTGCTGCCTTGTTATAAAACTAATCACACGCCTTAATGAGCGATCCGTGTCATGTAGGAATCTGCTGCTAAATGAGAAATCAGTAAGAATGTGTTTCAAATTCCAAACACCACAATTAAACTAACTCCAACTCCAAACAACTGAGAAGCTTCATTAAATCCTGCTAAACCAGCAGCTGGAAACCTTTGAGTCATTCAGCAAACCAAACATATGATGAAGCACGACTCGGTTTCTGGAAATAAATACACACATCAATAAATCAGTAAAGTTAGAAGTAACATCCAGAAAAGAAAAGTGCTGCTCAAATCTGGAATGTAATGCCAACTGATGTTATATTTAATGATAGTAAAAAATTTAAAGGACAGACAAAACAATATTGTAGTAAACTGTAAACAATGTAAGCTCCTGGTTGTGAACTAATGTATTATACAAGAGTTAATTAAGTGTTTAACCAAAAATTACATGTAGTCTGCCATGTTATTTTGGTTTAAATTAATGTCTAAAAATAGTTTTAGTGATGTAACAAAGTGACTATAAGAATATTTCTATTTTATAAATGCCAGAACAATGAGAGAATTTTTTTTATTAGTTTGAGCCGTCTGTTTACATGACTTCAGTGACTGGAGGTACTTTTTGAAGCCAGTAAAACTTTTCGGAAACTACTTGCATGTTATTGTTCACATCCATAACGTTTTAAATTTCGCGCATGCGCACAATGCTGGAGGGCAGAAAGACGATTTTTTTACACGCCATCCGCAGCCGCGCTAAAACAATCCCGTAAAAAATTAAACATGGAGATGGCGGTATTATTAATTTAGTGCTATGAGCCGCAGCAAACGGAAAAATAACGCAGAATAACCGTTAAAATATAAGTCAAAGCCACTTTTCCCCCTCGCTCTCTATGTGTCGGCTACGCTAC
This sequence comes from Poecilia formosa, assembly GCF_000485575.1. Classification (NCBI taxonomy): domain Eukaryota; kingdom Metazoa; phylum Chordata; class Actinopteri; order Cyprinodontiformes; family Poeciliidae; genus Poecilia; species Poecilia formosa. The sequence goes on from NW_006800140.1 coordinate 871,736, forward strand.
ACGCAGACGCGTTGCCATAGCAACTGATCACAACGCCACAAAATGTATCAGGATCCAACACTGAAAGACACCGAAACATTTCCCACACAAAGAAGAGAACATTCAGCCAGCTACAGCTCTGTGTTTTTAGGCTTGATGCTTATTTTGTGCTTTTAGCTGCTATTAGCTAAGATAACAGCAGTGGCTGATTAGCTCATTTAAATATCTGCTCTACTGATGGTCTGTTAGAGTTGGTGTTTAGGTCACCTTTTTTATATTTATTTTGTCACAAAATTACAAAAAGGTTGTTAAAGTCTAAGACTAACTGACCTACTTCCCTCTCCCTCGCTAGGAAGAAGTTTTACTTAATTAAAACTTTTTCCTTGCCTTTTTATCTAGTTCTGATAGTGACAAACATACACACTCCTAAAACCACTCAGGGATCACAACTGATTATTATTACTGCCAGAATTAGCAACAGCAAATGAAAGCAGAAGCATAACCTCATGCTGACGTCACACTTTTTCTCCTGAAAACATTTACAACATCGGTGCGTCAGCGAAAATAAAGACTTTCTGGAATGTTATTTCCTGAGCAAGCAGATACGAAGACTCTTGTAAACCAAACAGGAGCGACACTTTGGTTCCCAGTGGATGGCGAGGAGAACAGGAAGCAATCATTTGACCAGATTGGAAGTAAGAACAAGTTACGGTCACTCTCCTCGCAGACTTGTCATGCAATGCTGATGTAACACGAAGAGGGCAGCTGTTTACTTTATATCTCAGAAATGCGGAATAATGTCTTCATTTCCCTTGTGACTGGTAAAGATTCAGCTGTTGCTCAATAACACCATCCAAACATCATTTTATTCACATTAAACCTTACAGAGAGAATTACGTAACGGCCGCTCGCTGTGTGCATGCTCTGAATTCCAGCATGCTGGAACAAGTTTCCAGAGTTTGAAGCCCCTTTGTAACAAAGTACAGACTCTGCCAGAGGGCAGAAGATAAATCAAAACAGCAAACAGGACATCTCAAATGATCTGAAGATCTGCTCCGGCATGACAGATAATACTCTGCTTTCATTCAGTGACGTGATCATGACTTTAGATGATACACTACAAAAACACAAAATCTTACCAAGTAATTTTGGTCTGGTTTCCAGTCCAAATAACTTAGCACACTTGAAATAAGACAAACCAACCTAAAGGTAACTTTTCAGCCACATGTAGAGGTTTTTTAGAGTAAATAAATCTTTAATGTTGCTGAACAGAACTAGTTCCCATGGCAGATAAAGTAACTGATAACATGGGAAAAATGTATTGCTATAAATGAAACAATCTGCCAGTGGAACTAGAAGTGGGTTGCTAGGTAACAGGGCTGGGCTGGCTGGGGTTGCTAGGTAACGACATAATGCCCGTTGATTGTGAAATAAGTGGAACTAGAACTTTTTCATCAATATTAAGGAATTATTTACTTAAAACAGCTCTCTATCTTTCTTAAAAGTTACTTGTAAATTCGTTTTTTCTTATTTCAAGTGTATTATTTGTGATTATGCGTGATGTATTATTTCAAGATACTTGCACTAGAAACTAAACCAAAATTACTTAGTAAGATTTTATGTTTTTGCAGTGAACCGCTAAAATTACACTCCTGTGATACCAAATTCTTGTTCTGGTGCAAATCATGGGTATGCATTAGGACAGGGGTGTCCAAAATGTGGCCTCGGGGGCCGTTCGTGGCCTCTGGACTGATTGTGTGTGGCCCCTGACTTCAGTTCAAGAAGGATATAAATCTGGACCCCCAGTACAGGTATTTAAAAATGATCACAAACAACTAAAATATTCTTACAATAGAAAACAATGGCTATAATCAGAGGTGGACAGAGTACCCAGAAATTGTGCTCAAGTTAAAGTCAAACTACTTCAACATATCTTTACTCAAGTAAAAAGTAGCCATCCAAGAAATTACTCAGAGTAAAACTGTGTTTGGAAAAAGTCTACTCATGTTCTGATAACTGATCAAATGATCAATCCTTTAATATTTAAAAATTGTATAATCAGACGGACCAAAATATAAAGTTAAGTGGAAATTTTGGTAATTTTAAAAATGACAATTCATATTTAAATAATCAGGCAAAAAATTATTCTAAATCAGTTTCTTTCAATAAAAAACTGATGAAACTTTAACAAATACTGCAGTGTCTGTTTCTGGTGAATTTTTGGTTAAAACATGTTTGTTTTTCTTTCAGTGGGTGGAAAATCCAGAATTTTTACTCAAGTAAGAGCAGAGATACTTCATAACTCAAGTGAAAGTAAAAAGTACAGAGCAGTAAAAATACTCCTAAAAGTAATTTTTTTGTAACTCGTTACTACCCAACTCTGTTAATAAGAAGTAAAAAGCCAGAGGAGCACAATGGAGGCAACATCTTGACTCTTGGCCTCTCGCCATCCCATCCTCCCAAATTCCAGCCTTCACCTTGACCAAACTTTGTTCACTTGCTAAATAAGGCACAGAAGCCAAGGCGCTACCTCATGGTGCGTGTGGTCTGCAGTAATTCAGGACGGCCCGTCGCCCACGCTCACACAGAAAAGCATTCTGAGATACAGCCGCAGAGCAAGACGCTGTTTAGACTACCCACAATCCCATCCAACTCTTCCCCCCGCAGGCAGACGGTCGGCCTGTGCCCCCGGACTGCGAGCGCTGTGAAACCTTTCCTGTCAAAATGAAAATAAATGAGTTTAAGGAGCCGGAGAGGGAAAAGGTAAGAGGCAGCTCAGAAAGGAAAACTTTTCTGAGAACTGATCAAGCTATGCTGAACATTCAATGTCTAGCTGATGACACCATTTTTTTAAGGATTTAGAAATGCTAGCAAATGACTATTAAAACAACTGAATGTCTTTGTCACATGAGCCAAAATCACCAAGTCAAATTGTGCAACTGTATGGTCAATGGAAACGCAGCTAGTGACTGTTAGATCAGGTGGAAGCGAAGGGTCAAAAGCACCTGTGTGTTTCAACAACACGCAAAAATCACAGCACCTTCTAGTGGCCTAGCATGACAACTACAGTCTTGACAAAGTGTGAAACTTTTCCCGAATCAACTTCTGAAAATACTGGCAGTTTCCAGTCAGCGGTCTCGTGTAAATGTCCCCTCATGCCGACGCTTTGTGAATCCAGTTAAAACTTTTCAGGAAGTTTGAAGTTACATAGGTGTGAAAGCAGAGACAACACAAACCGCATGGCTGCAGGGTTGTTTACGAAAAGGAGGGTAGTGATGCCAAAAGAACATGCGCATTATGACTATATGTCAAAATCACAGCGCCCTCCAGTGGCGTGGCATGATAACTGCAGAAGACTTAAGACAGTCTTGTCTAAAGCATGAAATTTTTCCCAAATAAAAATAATGTTGGAAATCCTAAAGTGGGAAATGTTTAGTCTGAATTAACGTCAGACAGTGAGAAAGAAGCTCTACTGATTGTTTTAAAACAAAAAACCTGATAAAAGATCTGCAGTCCATGATACGTTTTGAATAGACAGCTTTCAGTTTTTCTGTTTGGTATTTTTTTGTTTTCAACCATGTTCCTCTCCTCGTTTCCCCGGCTCTCACAGTCGCAGAGTGATAATGATGCAGCTTACTCAAGAATGGGTGTGAACGCGGGCAAAGCACTGTGTCAACATTGCACAAACTGGAGCTAAACCTGTGAGTTATGAGCAAGTCACCATGAACCTTGTGAGTAAAAACACGAGTAAAAGTGGAGAAAATGACAAGAAGTGCCTTGTTTTTGAAGGCTGGTCTCTGTTCCATGTGTTCACTTCACCGGACAAGGAGAGGCTTGTTTACCTGACAGACATCCAGTTCACAGCGTCTCCATTTGGGAACGGTGACATCAGTGGAACAGTTTGGACCTCAAAGAGAAAACTGAGGTTAAAACCGGATAGAGAGCTTTTATTTGAAGAATATTGGAATTAACTTTAAAAAATGATAAACTTCTTCCACTGCTTACAGTAAAAAACAGAATTGCACAACAAATTCTGGAGTTATAATCCAGAATAGGGAAATATAACTTTTAGTATTTATTTACAATTTAAGCAAAAAGAAATTACACTGAAAAAAAACACATCATACCAAATATTTCTGTCAGTTTATAGTGCAAATATTTCAGAATATTTGGAATAACTTACAAGAAACTTTTCAATAAGATATATTTGTTTGTTTTAAGTCAATAATTCCTTTATATTGATAAAAAGTTCCAGTGGCCCAACACTGTTACCTAGCAACGCCAGCCAAGCCCAGCCCGTCACCTAGCAACCCAGTTCTATTTCCACTGGCTGGTTATTTCACTTATAACAGAACATTTTTCCCATGTTACAGGTGAAATAATCTACCATTGGAAATAGTACTTTATTTTATCAATGTTAAGGAATTATTGACTTAAAATGAGCTCCTGTTTCTTGCTGAAAAGTTACTTGTGAGTTAGTTTTGCCTCAGTGTGATAAGATATTTGGACTAGAAACTAGACAGAAATACTTGGCATGATTTTGTGTTTTTGAAGTGTACGACATTTGGACATCATATTAATGGTGCACAACATCCAAGTGAAATGATCTTTAATTTTATTTAGCTTTAAGAAGTAGCCATCAAATGCAGGAAAAGCTATTTATTCATATTTTAGCATTTGTTATCTTGTTATGGTCCAAAATGGAGATTAGTTTGACACCACCGATGTACAGTATTCCCAACTTGAAAAAAGAATTAGAATAAATCATTCAAGGCCAAAAAATTAATATTCATTATCAGTATATGTAAACTTCTGATTGAACCTGAATGCTGTAAACCAAATATTCAACCTCCCAACTTACTAATACAGAGGAACCGTAGTATAAGTGATAATGGTGAGTTTGAAGGAAAACTAAGGGCTGTACTGCTGAGCATAAAAGAGAAATGTAATTCCCATTCTGCTGCTCAATCCTGGACTCTCTGGAGGAATCTGTTGAAGAACAAGTTGTGAAACGTTGCAAGTTGCAAAACATTCTGATTCTGGGTAGGCTGCCAAGTAAAATGAGTTTCTCCAAATACCTAAAGACCACAAAGCAAGAGTCGAAAAGCACATTTACTTTAACTTAATTAAAATTATTGTTATTTTTGCTTCTAAGCTTCCATTACTGTTGCCACCTTGCATCAAGTATGCCTGTATTTGTCCAACTGCTGTGGACCACCCACAGCATACAGGAAGTGGCACAATTTCTACATTTAAAATACGATAGAAAAACAAAATTTGCTCCGTCACATAACTGCATTTCCACAGTTATGCTGATTGAGCCCAACTCTACATTTCTGGTAAACTAGCTGAGAGTTTTGCAGTTTTAGTAGTTTTTAATTTCCACATCATAATGCCACTAAAAGTACCAGCAGTCATTTTTATATACCTGTTTTTTTTACTGTTAGATTGGAAACAATCTGTCTGTTTACATCATTTTAAGGGGGACATATTATGCAAAAGTCACTTTTTGCATGTTTTTGTACTTCCATTTGGGTTTCGACTGCTTCTATAAACAGCAAAAGCACTTCAAAAATAGCTGATTTTTGGTAATAAGTTAGTGTTTTTTGGTGTCTGGAAAATGAGCTATTTAAAAATCTCCCCATTGCTAAGTTACTGCACCGTTGCCTAGCAACGCCAGCTGAGCTCAGCCCCATTACCTAGCAATCCAAGCAGAGTTTCAGCATCTTTGGTCAGTTGGTTTTATCTCTGTATGGTTTGCACAATGGCTGCTGGAAAAGACAACTTTCTGCTCTACTAATGCTTTTCAAAGATGTAAGGTGGTCTAATTGCTCATCTGTTTGCAGCCATTTTCATGTGAGTGTAATCGTTGAATTGGCCAACAGCATTTAAATTGGTGGATTTAAAGTGGCAAGATGCCCTAAAACGCTCTGAGCAGACAAACAATTTTCTGCAAAAATAATGTAATGAACATAATAAATCACCTTTAAACAAATATGAACAAGCCGTTCTCCATTCTCTTTTTCCAAAATGTGTTTTCTGATTATTTTAAGACCCCCAGAGTAGAAACAAAATGGCAATACTTTAAAAATGACAAATTTTCCATAGACAATATTCATGAACCATCTTGTCTTTGTTCAAATAGTCATGTAACATTTGAGGCTTTAAATTAGTTTTATTGGCTAGACTGAGGCCAAACCTTGGAACTAGACAAACACAAATTGTCTAGAAGCAACAAATAAATAGATGTAGTAACTTTCTAAAGCTGCGTAATGACGAGTGTGTAGCTGTCTTACCAAACAACAAAATCTCCCAGTGATTAATCTTCCAGGCGACATTGCTTATTAGAGCCTCCGCCATCCTGGAGTTTCCACGGTTTAGCGCGCTTCTTACAGTAAATGAAAGGACAGTGTTGCGCGTCCTCCGTAATGATCATGTGGCAGCCACATGGGTCCCACTATGACATCACCGCGGGCCAATCTGACAACACCAAAGCAGCCCATTCATAACTGCTCTTTAACTGGTGGTAAATAACGCTGGTGTACGTTAGACAGAGGATGCATTCATGACAAACAGACATGGGCCAGGATTCAGTACAGCACAAGACTTATTATGAACTCATCGTGTAAGAAATAACATTGGGTGGGACCTCCACCCATGTTGGTTTACCTGTTAAAAGATGTGAAAAAGTCTTAAAAGTACGTTTTAATAAATAATTTCATACCGAAAAAAATCATACTTTTAATTTAAGTACATTTATTCAGTGAAAGGGAAAAATGTAGTGTAATAAAAATTAAATGCAGGACTATTTTGATACCTCGTTTCTATAAAATAAATGCCACTCGAAATTTTTGAAAAATGACTTTTTAGCATCTTGGAGCTCTTAATTATTAATCAAAGGTTTCCTTGAAAATCCCCAAAATGAAAAACAAGAAAACAGGCTATTCAAGTAAGGTAGAAAATGAATGAAATAAAGAAGTCCCCCTCCCAACTTCTCCATATCTTAATTCTGAGCAATGAATGAAGAGTTTTAGGCTGTTTTCACTGCCAATAGTCTGATAGACTTGGTTCAAATGCAACATATGATGCAATTTCAGTTGCCATGGTTCTCTTCCACAATGCACTGCGTCAAACCAAACTATTGAAAAACCTGTTCCCCTCCTCGCCTGAGGGGGCGCTACACCAAGAACCCCTGAAAGAAGCAACATAAAACCCTCTAAAGAAGACACCGAGCATAACTTCCTTCTTTAATGTAAACAAAAATGGAGTGGTGTCAGATTTTAGCGGTTGTAGGATTTCTCATTTGTCTTTAGTTTCTCCAGGTAACGCTAGCTAGCGTTTGTTTTTGTTGTATTTACCTAGAATGCCCTGCGCTGCAGTCCACTTCCTCCATTTGGAGCAGTTTCAGGTCCGCTTGCCATTTGCATATACATTCAAAATGCACCAGGGTTCACTTCAATCGAATGAAGACCGAGGCTTGTAGGCGGACGTTTGATTTTTATGGTCCATATCAGAGTTTGATTATTTATTCACACCTCCTCAAACGAACTGGACTTTCTAGGCAAACGGACTGGAGTTCGATTAAAGTGGACCAGGCAGGGTTGGTGTGAATCCACCTTCAGTCAGAACTTAAACGTAGACAGCAGAAAAAATACAGTCACCTTCCTAAAAAAATGGCCTGTCATTCTCTTTTGCCAAAATCACTTCTGGCACAGAATAACTCAGGCCTTTATTTTAGGAGGGCGACGATGTGGACTGATTGATTTTTTGGCTCCCTTCCCCCAGCATGTAAAAAAGACTGAGCAAGCCGAGTCTCACACCTCTCCTTTTGCCCTTCTTGCAGGAAAAAAATTGTTTCCCATCACCCCTGATGCAGAGTGGTTGCCACGGTGATGGGAATTTTCAGGATAAAAAAGGCGGATTTGCCTCTGCTTGGTGTTCTAGTTGTTAGATGTGTTAGTTTTGAAGCCTTTTTTCCCCACACACCACCTTGTGTCTCATTTAGAAATCATGGCAGGGAGGCAGAGTGAGAGCATGGTGTGATGCAGCAGCTGGCCATGTGCTCTTCCTACACGTGCTGCAGTGCTGCAGTATTCTGCAACAATTGGTCTGTTCAGTCATTGACGCCTCGCTGTGCTGCAGCTTTCAGAGGAGAAAAAAAATCATATCTCATAATGAAGTGAGTTTGCAAAATTAGAGTTTGGGAAAATAATGAGTGTGCATGTTTACAGAGATAAGGAAAATCAGGACAGGCGCCAAAGACAGACAGGGTGAGTCCCAGATTGGATCTTATCAGATGTGGGAAGTTAAACGAGGACAGAGTCAGAGACCACACCAATAACACATATTTATTTTGCAGAAACAGAGCTGAGGAACAGCTAAAAAAAAAAAAAAAGCTCTGCAAGAGGGTGGACAGACGTGCACAGGTGCTGCAGGAGAGAGACGACCAAGAAGGAAGAGAAACAGACAAGAAGGGAGAGGAGGAGGGAGCCAGTGGGGGGAGTGAGGCGAGGTGGAGGAGGAGACTGCAGAAGGAAAAAGGAGTGGGAGAGCAATTCCCAAACAGCTGTCCAGCAGACGTCCGAGTCATCCGGAGCGCAGCGCCCGGAGGCGGATACAGAAGGCAGGACACTGTCAGCACGCCGCAGGAGCAGCACTGCGGCACACACACTCACAGATACACACTTCATCCTGAGGGATACCGGAGCAGGATTCAGATCCAGTCGAGGTAAGGGAGAGATGTTTGACCTCACACTGCGATGCTAACATGATCGAGTGATGCTGCAGGAGATTTGCTGCTGACATGCATGTCTGTGGGGGGTTCCTCTGAGAAAATGGTTTGAACCATAAAACTATGATCAAGCATTTATAAAAATCTCTGCTTTGCTTTCATTCATGCAACCTTACAGTAAAACCGCATCAGATCCTTAAGATTGTGCTTTTCTTTATTACTACATCTTCCATACTAGTTCTGTACATTCAACATTTCATTTATCTAAACGTTCAGCTTCTTCAGGAGAATTCTGCTGTATCTTTTTGCATTTTCAGCTTTCATACTTTTTATAATATTTTAACTTTTATGCAGATTTTGGCTCCACTGAAATTCAGTAAAAACTTTACCTTCAACAGCCTGTTTATTCTGCCTACTTCAGTCTAGAAACATAATTCAACTTTTAAACAAATCACAAGATGTTAAGGTATTTTCATATTATTCAGCTTTTTGATTTGAGTTTTTTATATTTTATGCAAATTTGTTTTTTTTTACAATGACAGAATTCTTAAACTGACATTGGGCTTTTCTTCACTGCTTTTTCACAAACAAATTGCTGCTGTTCATACATCTCTCACTCTACAGAAATAATTTATACATCAAAATGTAGCCATGGCTGTCTCCTTTGACGAAATATGAGCATCATTGCTGTAGGTTTTACGGTTTTCTTTCAAACACGTCTGGAGTTCAGGCATATCACAACTTCCTCCATTGGGCTCCATATAAAATATTCAGAACTCCACAAAATTCAGCTAAAACTTTCTGCTCTTTAAGACTCTCCTACTTCTGGAAACTTCAACCTAAAAACTCCATTCAGCTTTTAAACAAGTCACAAGATGTAAAGCTATCTTCATGTTACTCAGCATTTTGATATCTTTTACGGTTTTTCTAAACTCACGATTTAAGTTTTATGCAAATTTTTCGCTGTTTTCAGATTTACAATGAAATCCAATGGCGTAATTCTTCAACTGGCAGAGCGCGCACTCTAGCAACTTATGCTTTTTCAGCTTTTAGTAATTCTTCACAAACAAAATGCTGCTGTTTGTACATATTTCACTCCACAGAAATAATTTATGCATCAAAATGTAGCCACAGGTGTCTGCTTTGAGTAAATATAAGAATCAGTGATGTAGGTTTTATGGTTTACTTTCAAGCACATCCGGAGTGCAGGCATGTCACCCCTTCCTCCATTGGGCTCCATATAAAATATTTTCAGCTCTGTCCGTCTAGTCAGCTGTCCTCAGTTTGTCTCCCTTCAGCTGTTTTCAGCTCTCTTCAGCAGCTTCTTTCAGCAGATTAGCATTCTCATGGCTGTTTCGCGAGGAACAGCAATTTTTCTAGTATCCCTGTTTTCCAGGAGACATTCATATTCTGGCTTCACGCTTGTAAAGAAAGCTTGTTTGCTCTGCAGAGCTGCTCTTGGTTTTTATTTCTACCAAGTCGAGGATTTTGAAGAGGCCTTTAGCGATACACAAGAAGAACAGTGTTGATTTTTGCCGGCACATGTTGACATTCTCTTCATGTTCAAGCGCTTTGATTCAGTTCCCCTGCTTGCATCTGCCAAGCAAAACTCTGGCAAGTGCTGGCCATACATGCGGGTGGCACGAGGGGAGTGAGAAAGAAACACAGAACAAATACTCCACCCTGCTATTCATCCAAGCCACTGGACTCTTTGAAAGCAAGGCCTTTGCCTATAATTGAGGAAACAGCTCATTGCATTTTGTATTTTGTAAGGCTGCCATTACCCTCTGTGGCATGTTCTTTTTATAACAACCCCAAACAGAGGGTCTTTCTGAAATGCAAAGGCGTGACCCAAGTCAAGGTCATAGTTTGACATCAAGAGGGGGATTCGGTAGCATCATTGTTGTTTTATAGAGAGCATGGGAGGAGCTGGACTCTTTTTACTTCCAAATTCTCCCAAGAAAGGCACCATGTAGATTAAAGTATGGTGGTTTTTTGTGTGTGAAAGGTCACTCTGGTCATCCTTCGATGGATATTTTGGGAAGTGCACTGTATCTATTTTTAAAAAGAAGGTAGCAGCTGCTTGCAGACTGTAAAGCATCAGCAAACTGAAGCGTTTATTTAGACTACAGTAAGATTACGCTGCATCTCAGAATAATACCGAGCTGCTGATATCACAAGCGCCTTTAAGGTGTCCAGAAATACCCGGGCAGATCACGAGCCATTAGCTTAATTACCCGATACCGGCTCTATATTTATCGGCCTCCACACTCAAAGCTTCATCACCTCGCATGCATTGCCTTGCCTTCCAGTTTTAAGTGGCTGGAGTGGCTCCAGATCCCTGGTAGTCCAGACATACACTTTGCTGACCCAATGACACTGTTTTCTTCCTGCACCACTCCCGTTATGACTGCATGACTGCTTGGGCAAGCATTTCTAAGAGGAAGCTGCCATCAGCTTTCCATCTTCCCAGGAGGTGTAAATGAAACCCAGGGCTGCAATCTGTGGTGGCGACACCACTTAGATTATACTTCGCAGCACGTGCCGAGTTGGTTTAAGTTTTGGAGTCGATCCAAAAGCATGGTGTGAATCTAGGGCTTGTTTTGCTAGAATACACCTGTTCAACTGTTAACAGCCTACAGTGACTCGTGAAATCACTCAGTCAGCAACTTCAATTAACTTTGTCTGTTATTCAGCATAGAAGTCTCCAGCGTCACATTTTTATCAATCTGATAATTATGAATTTGCATTTTGATCCCTAGCCAGGTTGACAAACTATTTTTGAACATATTGTATTGGTAAGATTGCTATGTGATTTATAAAACTGCTAACTGAATACTAGCCTGGTAAAAATCAGCCCCTTTGCAACTGTACTGATGTTTTAAGTTTTATCCAATCGTTAACATTAACATAATGCTCTAGTTCGACACTATAAGGCTTACTAGAAATTGCATCCGCAGTGCAAGTGTTAATGTTAATTCACTGCAAAAACTAAACTACAGGCAGATTTCAATGCTAAAACAGCAAAGAAATTTTGTTTGGTTGAAATTTAGCCATAGAAATTTGCTTCAATGGGAGAAATCTCATTTCATCAAAGCTGGAAAACTGATGGGAGATGAGTCTACTGGAAACTGCATAGAAGGGCAATGGCCATGCTCATTAAGTCTTGCAGGAAAAACACAATGACAACATAATTTAATCCCATAATATGCAATGCCGATACTCTGTGTGTGCTGCTGAAAATCTGTTCAACAAGAAGGCTTGAAGCGGCTCCAACTATCGGCAGCATGACCTATTTTCTGTTTAATTCAATAAACAATAATTTGACTAAATAGTGGGGGGACTCTTTCATCCTCAAATGGTCAAAGGATTCTTAAATATAAGAATAAAGTAATAATCAAACCATATATCAGCTTCATTACTTTACACTTAAACCAACCTAATTCACATGGAGAGATAGGAAACTTAGAGACCAGCTTTAACAGATTAAGGTTTCATTAAAGCTAAGGCATTGAAGACTGGCATCTAATTATAATTTCTCTCATGTTTTGCTGATGTCCCCTTGAATTCCAGTCATTCCTGCCCAGCTGACCCTCCAGCATGAAGCCTGACGCGAAGGTCAGTTGTTCAGGCTTTCACTGTATTAGTTGCCTTCTCATAGACAGCAAGTGGAAACCTTAGAGTACCCATATTGGATTACTCCAAACTTTTAAGCTGTTTCTGGACAAATGACCAAGCTGTGTAAAAGTGTTTTATAAAACATATATCTTTAATATAATGTTAATTGCCAGTAAAAAAGCAATTACTCGGAAATGAATGATGAAATACCTGCACTCCATGAACATTCTTTGAATGGAAGAACTGACATTTGCATTGAGACTGAAACAGGACAGACTTGAGGAATGTTGGACAATATAGTAGACTTTCATCTGAAACTGATGAAAATGTTCTTTAGCTTCTCTCTTCTGTTAAGATAATCTGTTTTATTGTTTTGAAGTTTCGTTTCATTGTTTTTCTTTTTCAACTGTTCTAAGCGAAAATAAAATAAAACAAAAAGAATAAAATGTACTGGATATTGACTAACCACATGAAAGAGTATACATAGCTCTCACTAGGCGTTACATGGCTGTGAACTTTGTAACTGGCAGCCATCTTGGCAGGCAGTTGCTATGACAACAATGCCACAAGCCTAGAACTAGCTCTCACTTCATTCCTACAACATAAACAAATATGTTACAACAATTACTCAATTACAATTTTTGAGTAGTCTAACCCCCCTATGTGTAAATACTAAGATAAATATCAGTGATTTACTGTAGTACTTGCTGCCAAACTAGCAAAATTAGCTAGGCTAATGCAACTTTTACCTGCTAGCTAAGACAGACATGTAGCCTATATGTTTGTTACAACATTTACTTACTCTGCCAGTCACCAGAGTTTGTACATCTTTTACAAACATTGATTGTATTCATCCATTTTGTACGTACTCTTCCTGTTCACTAAGTAGTCAACTATATCGCAGTAGGAGATTGGAAGCAGATTGTACGCCATCGTCTGACATATTTTCTTTCTCCGTCTCATACGGGTCGATCCTGACAGCAGCCATTTTGTTCATGTATGTTTCTCTCACACATTGGTCAAGATATTTTCTTTTTGTTTGTATCGAACCGCATGCACTTGCTTACCAAGATGGTGCAGATCACTTCTGCTTCAGATTGGGAACTATGAATACACGTCAGGATTCATACAGTCCAATGGAAAGACAATTGTAAAATATTGTTTTACAAGATGAGAACAGATGATTCACATTTTCATGTTGTTCCTAAATAAAAATTTGAATTTAAAAACAACCAAGTGCAGTTTTTGCTGTATTTCCTCCTACTAACTTCTTCCTCATCCTACTTTCTGCCTCACGCGTGTCACACCTTTCACCGCTGCCTCTCACCAACACTTTCACCAACCCTCAAGTTAAGTTCCCATTCAACACGCTCGCACACATCCTGCCGGCTGTCAGAGCTATATTTAACACCAATGAGCTCATTGAGTGATAAACTGAGATTTCGCCTCGTAAACCTCATTTTCAAATAACGGAGGAGTTGTGACGAGAGCAGCGGCCGTTTGGATTTAAACCCCCAGTGTGTGTGTGTGTGTGTGTGTGTGTGTGCGTCCCTTAATGGCCTTCCTGAAGAAACACAAACTTGTTAAGTGACTCAGATAAGGAGGGAATGGCGGTTCGGTTGGCTGCTGCAGGAATGTGGATGTTTTCCTGAGTGAAATGTAAGGTGTGGACCAGTCCGGCCAGGCACTCTCTGCTAATTAAATATGTCTATAAATGGGAACGCGCTCGTCTTACTCACAGGCTGTCACCTCCCTTCAGCCACAAGCTGTTTTACTGACTGTTCTTCTATTCCATTAGTTTCTAAACTTGGTGACATTCTCCAACGGGTTTAAAATGGAAAATGTCCTCAATTTGACCAAATTCTCCATTTCTGTAACTTAGCTGATGATCATATGCAGTTGGGTAGTAACTAGATACATTTACTCAGTTACATCTACTTAAGTAGGAGTATTTTTACTATTCTTTATGTTTTACTTTTACTTGAGTAATTTTATTATTAAGTATTTCTTCTCTTACTGAGTAAAATTTCTGGATTTTCTCCCCACTGAATGAAAGACAAACATGTTTTAACCAGAAATTCACCAGACACAGACACACACCTGCAGTTTTTGTTAAAGCTTAAATTATTGTCATTTAAGAGTGAAGAATGACATTTAAGTGCCATTCTTCACTCTTAAAATTGTCACTTAACTTTATATTTTGGTGCATCTGCACTGCAAAAATACAACTCCTACCAAGTATATTTGGTCTAGTTTCTAGTGAAAATATCTTAGTTTGTCTTATTTCAACTATATTAACATAAAATGAACTTTTAGCAATATATATAGAGGCTTGTTTTAAGTAAATTATTCCTAATATTGTTGAAAAAGTGCTCGTTCCACTGGCAGATTATTGAACTTATTTCACAATCGTTACCTAGCAACGCCAGCCAAGCCCGGCCGTTACCTAGCAACCCAGTTCTACTGGCAGATTATTTCACTTATAAAAAGACATTTTTCCCATTTTACAAGTTAATTTATCTGCCAATGAAAAATACTTTTCATCAATAATAAGGAATTATTTACTTAAAACAAACTCCCGTTTCTTGCTGAGAAGTTACGTTCAAGTTTGTTTAGTCTTATTTCAAGTATGATAAGATATTTGCACTAGAAACTAGACAAAAATATTTGGTAAGATTTTATGTTTTTGCAGTGCAGATGGACCAAGATATAAAGTTAAGTGAACACTTTGGTATTTTAAGGACCAAAATGACAATAATTCATATAAATAATGTAATTTTTAAATATTAAATGACTGGTCATTTGATCAGTTACTTGAACAGACCTTTTACCAAATACTTTTTTACTCTTACTTGGGGGGCTATTCTTGACTTTTACTTGAATAAAAATATGTTTAAGTAGTGTTACTCTAAGTTGAGTAAAAGTTTTGGAAGTTCTACCCACCTCTGATCTGATGGTTACAACAGATTTGCTCCTCAAAGAAAAACCAGTCCACATTCTGCATCCTGTTCCCTCCTAAGATGCCTTTGCTCTGTAATTCTTCACTCTTATCTCTCACACAATCCCCGTAAAGCCCTGTAAACCCTGTTCCTCCCCTCTTTGCCCTCCTCTAGTGCAGCTCTTTCTATCATGCTGGAGCAGTAGCTTGCTCCAAAAACAGGCTGCCCTGCTCTGATCCCCCTCTCTGCCTCCGCTCGCCCCAATCTGCAGCCCAGCTGTTCCACATTAGCACATCCAGAGCTGGCGCAGACCAGAAGATGTGTAAATGCAGCAGCAAAGTCCGCAGATTTAGGCCTGATCCTCCTTTGCTCTCAAATGCGAGACAAGAGGATTTTTTCCTAACTCTTTAAGGATGCTGAAAGTTTATTTCTGGGGCGTGTGGTAATTATTTCTTTCTAATAAATCCGTCATACTGCAGCAAACAGTAGCTAAGCCTGCAGTAGCATCTTCCTGATACTTTAACATCTCCAATCTGATCAATGCATTTTATATGTAAACGTATAAAAGGGGATGAAATGAACAACAGAGTATTACGGCCATAAAAAAAACAAAAAACAATTAAACTATGAGAATAAAGTCACAAAATTACAAGAATAAAGTTGTATTAAAATAAAAAATTATGAGAATAAAGTGGTAATACTTAGAGAATACAGTCATAATTTTAAGAAAACAGTATGAAAATAAAAGGGAAAAAATTAGGGTAAGGTGATATTTTTAAAATAAAATTACATAAGAATAAAGTTGTAATAATGAGAATAAACTCATAATATTACAACAATAAAATTTTAATATTTGATCAGTTACTAAACTTTATTACAGGATTGAAGTTGTATGACAATAAAGTCGAAATATTATGACATTAATAAAGTCAACATCAGTGTCATTATTTGGTAAATAATGGGACTTTCACTGGAAAGTTCCACTAAAACACACATTAAAATGGTCATGTTCATGAAGACTGTCATGGTGTTACATCATGTTTTATGACAGTCATGAAAGTTTTTCCCAGATTTCTCTGTAAACTTTTGAAAACTCACGTTTTTTTCTCTGTTTCGTCTGATTTCAGAAAAGTGTCCCCTCTCTGCTGCCGACTGGAGAGCCGTTTCCAGATCAATGCCGCCATTATTCCTAGACTCCTGCGTGCAGCGAGAGTTTCTGAGAATGTAACTGAAGCCCCTCCGCTGGGGAACCGTAACGTTCAGACCTGCAGAGCGTTTTCATCCTAAACATCCAACGCAATCTCCCAACAAACAGCCATGCCGGCCAAAGCTCCCATTTACCTGAAACCCATCAGCAGCAAGAAGGGGAAAAAATGTCGGCTGAGAGACATTTTGTCTCCTGACATGATCAGCCCTCCGCTTGGCGACTTCCGCCACACCATCCACATCGGGAAAGGCGGAGAACGAGACGCCTTTGGAGACATGTCCTTCCTCCAGGGGAAGTATGAGCTTCTGCCTGGAAAAAAGGACGTCCACGCTCACTATGGCAACCAAAGTGAGTATCTGCGAGCGCACAGCACAAGTGACGCCTCCTTCGCCGAAACGCCCTCACCGGTCCTCAAGAATGCAATCTCACTCCCAACCATCGGAGGCAGCCAAGCGCTCACCCTCCCGCTGATCTCCTCCACCGTCTTCCCGGTGCCAGCAGATCCGCTGGAGGACTTTATGAGTCCATCGCCTCCTTTGAAAGCCGAAAACCCCGATGAGCTAGAGATGCTGCAGATGGACGCCCTACTGAGGTCCATGGACGTCTTCGACAGCGAGCCTTCGTCGCCTTTCGCCGATCTCCAGTCAAAACCTGACGTCCTTTTGGACCTGCTGGAAGGCGCGAACAAGTCAACCTTGAAGGCAGTTGCTAAGGCTAACAAGCTAAACAAGAGCGAGGGCAGGTTTGAGAAGCCGTCGCCATATTTCATCAGCGACGATAGCTTGCGCAAAGCTAATGGTAGCTTAAACAGCAACGCTAGCAGCGACATCTACGACAGCTTCGACAACAAGATGGACTTCCAGAACATCGACGTCTTCAACCGAAACGGATACTTTAACAGTGACATTACCGTGGGATTCAAGCAGGAGCTGTCCAAGTGCAACAAGGACTGGGTGGACAGGGACAGCGGCGTGGAGGAGGGACGCATTAGCGATTTTGAGTTTGAGCTTTCCAAGGAGAAAAGCGGCTCACAGGACTCCCTCAGCCAGATCACAGGGTCGCTCCTCTCCCTGGAGTTGGACCTGGGCCCGTCCATCCTGGACGACGTGCTCAACATCATGGATAAACCTGCAGCGAAGAGCCGGCCTTAAGCTGCGCCGCGACGGACAAGTAGGGAATAGCTAAAATTAAGACTTATGAGTAATCAAAATGGTGTCTGGATATATCATTGAGATGAAAATCAGCTACAGTAGACAAAGCTGCTTATGTTTTTATTGTCAAAACTTATAAGTATTCTAGCTTCTATGGAGTCTTTATGTTTGTTTCCATCCCGGCAGCATGTTCAGGATGCATGTGCTTTTGTTTCACCTCCGTTGTGCCTTTGATTTTCAGCTGAACATTTTCATTTTCTCCTGTTGTCCTCCAGGTTAACAGAGAACATTTTCAGTTTATCTAATAATGCACTTTTTGTTGTTCAACACCTGGTTTCAATTTACTTTCACATAACCTATGCATATTTGTGTTTTTGACATTGTAACACAAATAAATTAATTTTTCCTATTTTGTGTCCTTATTTAGCAGATACAGTCATGGTAAAAAAGAAGTATAACCTTGATTTTGTTTTGTTGGGGTCTTTATCTATTAAAATATTATGTTAAGTGCTTAAAACAAATAGATCCACTAAGAAAAAGAACGATGAAGCCAAAATGGAGAAGCTGAGTGAAAAAATTTAAGTTTGACTGAGTTAGATGATGAAATTTTGAGATCTCAGAATGTTTTTTTAGTAAAAACAACATTCCTGA
>NW_006800140.1:890021-975784 GCF_000485575.1 Poecilia formosa
TATATATATATATATACACATATATATATGTTCCCCCCCATTTAGTCCTGCTGAACAAAACTTGTTTAGAGCCACAAAAGTTGTAAGATCTTTAGATCTTTAAAGAAAAAAAAGGAATAATTTTTTTGACAATTATCTACTATTTTTACATTTTAAACCATTTTATACTAAACAAAACTCTTACTAAAATGATAAATGTTCAATTTTAAAAAAAATATAATGGTAATAAATTAACTTATTTTTTTACTCATGAACTGCCTTAGTGCTGAAATGTGCTAAAAAAAATTAATTTGATTGATTAATTGATTGAAATAAATGTTTGCCTTAGAAGGTCCTAAATGTATCTTTTTTTTTCCCTTTTTCTAAGTAATTCAATAAAAATTTATGGTTCCACTATAAAATGTATTACTTCTCCTTTAAGGAAAAGTTTGAAAACAATATTTTTGATATTTTTCTTTATAATAATAATAATTGGTTATTTTATGTTTTTGCTCATGTATCTTTTGCAGCCCTAAACAGTTGAACCAGTTATTTAAAAATCCACTAATCAGAAGCTTGATTGGCTGATAGTCTGAGCATATTACCATTAGTGTATGTAAACTTCTGACTCATCTTTGTGAGAGACAAATAATGCTTCAATTGACATTAAAATATTCATTTAAATGATCTAAAGATGAACCAGAACTTTTCTAATTTTTAAATATTCTAATTGTCTTAACTCTAACTTTAAATTAATTCTCTTAAATCTCTTTTTGAGCATTTTGTTGTGAAACTGTTGATCTTTTCATTTAATTAAAGGCCCTTCAAGGCTACAAACACTGTGATGCAGGTATTAGATTGTGTTTCTCTTATCTGCCCCCATCAAATAAACAATAAAGTTACAATAAAAAGTTTGCAATAAAGTAATTTAATTTGGCATCAATACTGGACAGATTAGCACTTTTTTCTCACTAATTCACCAATAATATCTTTGGGATTAAGGCAGATTATTGTTTTAACCGAGTTTTTGGCCTCATTAAAAAATAAACTGAATTATTTAGGAAAAGTTTCACAAACAGCAAACATTTTAACTGAAGTTTCCTCAAACACAGAAACCCATTAAATAAACTTAAGTTTCTGCTTCACACTGCAAAAACACAAAATCCTACCAAGGATTTATAGAGCAAATATCTTAGTTTACTTGAAATAAGATAAAACTAACTTACACTTCAGCAAAATATATAAGCTTGTTTTAAGTCATTAATTCCTTAATATTGATTTTAAACGTTGTGGTTTTGTTGGCAGATTATTTCACTTCTAATGTGGCAAAATGTTTTGTTATAAATAGACATAATTTGCCAGTGGAAACAGTATTTTTAAAAACAAGCTGAAAAGTTACTTTTCTCCTATTTCAAGTGTACTAGCATATTTGCACTGGACCAAATAAACTTGGTAAGACTTTGTGTGTTTGCAGTGCAGCGAAGCGTTACTCCTCTGAAGCGGCTTTCACACGTCATAATTAAAAGCAAAAACAACAACAAAGACGGAGCCGTGCAGAACAAACATCTCCAGACCTTCCTGTTTCTCATGCTTCTCCTGCTTCATTTGTGCGGTTGCTGAGTGAAAGCCACCAGTGGCAGAGAGGCCCAGAATAGCCGAGGGTGGGGAAGGCCGGCCGGCGCTCGCATGTGGGATGTAGCGTCTCTAAACCATCTGCTAGTCTGTGGAATGGAGGCTGCTTCCTCGTGCATGCCAGTGGTCGGAGTCGGGCCTACACACCCTCAGCTATTTCTGTCCTCCTCTGTGTAGCCACTCTCTAATTCTAGCTTCTCTTCTTCTTCTCGTTTGGCCTTTGGGAGATGACAAGTATCTCACAACATAATGGAGAAATAAAGCTCTGACGACTGTTTTAGATGTATAAACTTGAGAAACAACTGACACGTTTTTGTACCTACATTTGGGTCTCACCTGGTTCTAAAAATTTAAAAACAAAAAAACCATCCAGCCAGTTTATGGGAATAAGTTATTGATTTTTGGTGTCTGGAAAATGAGCCGTTTCAAAAACCTTCAAACGGAAAATGCTGCTGAAAATCCTGCTGATTTGTGCTGCTGATCACAAATCAGCAGCAGGCACTGCCCGTTACCTAGCAACCCCAGCGGAACTCGGCCGTTACCTAGCAACCCCAGCGGAACTCGGCCGTTACCTAGCAACCCCAGCGGAACTCGGCCGTTACCTAGCAACCCCAGCGGAACTCGGCCATTACCTAGCAACCCCAGCGGAACTCCAGCCCATTTAATCAGCTAGTTTTCAAATTCAGATTTAAAAATACTTTATTAATCCCAAAGGGAAATAAAATGTTGTTGTAACTCATTAATCCAAATTCTTCAGAGTTCCTGTTGGCAGGACAGATCTGCTATAGCAGTCTGTATTGCAGCAAATATGAAGAAGCTTGTCTTTAAAAAAAATATGATTTTTTATTTTTATTTTGAAGTGTTTTATTTTGAAAGGTCTACACAATCCCTTTTTTCATGAATGGTTTTTAATTTATCAGCAACATGGAACCTGTTTAGGCAACAATCAATTTTTGATTTTAATGATTGATTAAATATAGAACTTGAAATATCCATCTATATGTTAAACATCCATCCATCCATCCATCCATCCATCCATTCATCCATCCATCCGTCCATCCAACCAACCAACCAGCTGTTAACCATCCATCCATCCAGATGACAGTACATTTATTGATTAAACTCCTGATCAGCCCGATTGCCTCCAGCCTCCTGTCAGGTTCGGTGGTGGAGTAGTGGTGATGTGGGTTTATTCTGAGCAGTTTGCTGTCATTGAGATGTTCTGAACCAAACACTGGGTTATATAAAAGAAGAAGCCCTTTTTAACCCCCTCTGCCTGTTTTCTTGATACCTGTTTTGTTAATTTATCATGAACTGAATGTCTTTGTGGAAAATGTTCTCACCCAACATTGTATCCATGCAGTCCTCGTTCTGTAACGTAACACTATGGGTGTACTGATACGTAACCCCACTGCTCTGAAATATCTCAGGGTAGAAAAATGCCTAAAATGTAGCTTTAATTATCTAAAATTCCTGAAAGTAGCTTCAGTTATTTTCTTTTACGTCCAGTGAGGTGAAAGTCGAGGACTATTTATGGGTATGAGAATAAACAGAACCCGTGGTGCCGTTAGTCACGCCATCAGTTAACGGTAACGCCGACATTCCTGGCACATTGTTGCTGTTGATCATTGAATTATGTTGAACTGATTAAGTCAAACGCAGTGACTAATGAATATTGGAGCGCAATGCTGAACATTCCTGTTTACTCTGGTATCTGAACGTTCGGGTGAGCTGCTCCGCTGGGGAACATAAATCCCCAACAATGTAATGGCCGACTGTTGGGGAATTCTGCAGCCGTACAGAGATTTCCATTGTTGCCCAAAGAGTCCAACGTTTGTCTTCCTCGCCGACTTAAATGTGCAGCGGTGAGAAACACAAAAGGCTGTTTGAGTGAATTATTGTGTGTTTGTCCAGAAGCATTCCAGGCACCTGGTGAAACACAAACGCACACTCTCACCGTAAAGGAATGTCTACTGGAAACCGTATCAGGCCCACAGCCCTGCTGCAGCTCAGCTCGTCGCCGTTCTCTGATCCTCTCTTTTCATTTTACACTTTAACTTTAACAGGCCGGAAGTAACTGCAACTTTAGTAACCGATTGATCGATTATTCTGAAGATTAATCGGATAAAAATGGCACATTCTACAGATATTTAATTGAACTACTTAAGTTTTTTTTATATACACAACGCTGTTAATATAGTTTTTTGAGTCTGTATATGTAATGATTAATCAATTGCTAAAATAGTTGATTATTTCAACAGTCAATTAATCACGATTAGTCATTTCAGCCCTACACTTTTTAATACATTGGGAATACATACAAGATGCAGATAAACAAATAATTCCTTTTTTAACAAGGAATTAAAAAAGGGAATTGTCTAAAAATGTAGGCGATGCTTATTGACTACATTTTTTATTTATTTATTTTTGCCATTTTAGACAATGCTTACTAAAAATAAGGCTCAGTTAGAAGGTTTATTGGAGACATCTTAACTTGTTGAAGCTAAAACTGCCACTTGAATAGTTTTGGCTAAAACAGACAAAAGTGTTTTTATCTTAACTGCAAAATGTTTATATTTTATGTACAGTTTTGGCTTAATTACTGCTCTGAATATGTTTTTTTTTCCCCAACCAAGTTACCCTTTTAAAATCTGTATAAACCAGTTAATGATTAATTGGTTATTAAATGAGTTGCCGATTAATTCAATAATCAATTAATCACGGTTAATTCGATTAATCGATCCAGCCCTACTTTATTTCTTTTTATCGCTGTGCACAGCAGCAATAACCGATTGTCAGACCTCAACGTGACCTGAACGGTTCGTTCTGTCAAGCCTGACGCATTTCCTAGAAAACGGGAAGTTCTTCCAGCCATCCATCCTCCACGTCATACCAGAGTCTCGTCTGTCTGCGGCGGCTGATGGCTCGTCTCGGTCCGCTACGTAAAGGGATAAGCAGGCCCAGATGGAGCAGGTCAGATATGCCTGTCTGCATGATTTAGCCACAAGTCTGGGAGGACGACAGCAGGGACAAGAACCGAGCTAATGTCCCACCCCCAACCATGTCAAACACTTACCACATGGGAGAGGTGTAGATCACTTTGATGATCTCTTTTGATCTGCTCTGCGTGGGAATCAGGATTTCCAGATGTGGTTTCCGACGGCCCTCGACCCCTAGGTGACCCGGCTACTGTGAGAAGGGAAGACTTTCTGTGGCTCTGCTGCACGGCTTATTGACTAGCAGGGTTCGTTAGCAGGTGGAATGAAGGGGTTAAATGTATCTGGTTACAACAGGACTTAAAAGTCCATGAAAACATGAACCTTTACATTTGTACAGTTGGCAGAGTGTACTGTAAATAGATATTTAATATTTAAACAGTTGACATGTAACACTTTCAGAAACAAGAATAGTTATAACTACAGATCCAGATAATCCCTGGCATGTTTTAATCTGTATTGGACCTTAGATCAGATGGTGAAATCAAAAGCAAGTCATGAAGACGTGATAAAAATTTTATTAAAAATATATTTTTTATTTGTTAAAACTATGATAGTTTAATCGTGACAGTTTGATCTGACACAGATAATCTGTGAGCTGCTATTGCTGTCTGAAGAAATGCACTGTTCCCCACCAAAAACAACCAATCAGAGCCAGGAGGAGGGGCTTAGTGCTGTCAATCAACTCATGAACACACTGCTAAATGTGCTAATGGTGGAGAAACAACTTACTGTTACAGGAAAACCATTTATCTGCTGCCATGCTAACTAGCTTTAGCATTCAAGGAGGAACTGGGGATTGACATGATTGACAGCACTAAGACCCGCCTCTTGGCTGTGATCAGTTGTTTCTAGTTAGCATTGGGAGAAGCTTGATTTTTTCACAGACTATCTGTCTGACATGTCATACCAAACTGTCATGACATGGAGACAGTTTAGACAAACATGTATAAAAACATTTTTTGTTCCATCAGTAAAAGCATCTAGAAGTGAGATAATTAAATCCTGTTTATTGTATTTTCTAGCGACGGACTGGTGACCAGTCCAGGTTTCATCTGCCTCTCTCTGATTGGCTGGGGTAAACTTGATCACCCCTGCGATCCTGAAGAGGGCAGAAAACGAGCGAGTGAGGCATTTTTATAGCAACGAGGTCTGGGAACATTTTTAGGATGTTCATTAACTGAACTCTTGATGCAGAATATTGGATGTTTAGATCATAAGCCGAGTTGAAAGATTAAACTCCCTGTTAATTATCAGCCTCCTCTTTGATGCTCTTTATGTTGACAGCACACGGTTTGTTTCCAGCTTATCAAAAGCCTCCCTTTCATAAGATCAATCCATTTCTTCGCACAGGCTTGGCGTTTAAAAACCTCCAGACACAATCAAAGGAAAGGTCTCCCTGGTATTTATGTCATCCCCGCAGCACATCTTCCTGCCACACATGCCAAAGATGCAGGCAGTTATTACAGACCTCTGCACTGTCCTGTCTGAGGTAATTCCTATGTTTGAGCTCAGAAAATGTGGTGTTGTGTGTGGCATGCATTGTTAAATACCTGTATGGTCACTGAATAAGAGTAGAGGAATGTTTCAATGTAACTGGATTTCTTTCAGAAGACATACCAGCGGTGCTGGTGGATTCTGGATCCAAGTTTTCACAGATTTTCCCACCTTCAAATCACAGTGGCATCTTTTCTAAACAATAGAAAAATGTTTACAGTGGATCAAAAAAAGGTATACACCGCTGTAGGAATGGTTTTATGGCATAAAAACATTTTGGTCAGGTGTGACGTATTCCAACCTGGATGAAAACATAATAATGTAATTCTCTTAGTATTTTTCTGAGGC
This sequence comes from Poecilia formosa, assembly GCF_000485575.1. Taxonomy (NCBI): domain Eukaryota; kingdom Metazoa; phylum Chordata; class Actinopteri; order Cyprinodontiformes; family Poeciliidae; genus Poecilia; species Poecilia formosa. The sequence goes on from NW_006800140.1 coordinate 896,474, forward strand.
TGCATTCACTCAAGCCCTGTTTGGTTCATTAAAGTGAACTCTGGTGCGGTCTGAATGCATATGTGAACGGAGACCGCTCCAAAAGCAGGAACTAAACTATATCGCAGGGCATTCTGGGTAAATCCAACCAGAACAAATGTGCTAATATAGCCTAGTATATATCACACATCTGCAAAAGTTCATTTCTGTTTATGTTTGTGAAAACGGAAGTTGTGCTCAATGTCTTTTTTACAGGTTTTTGTGTTGTTTCCTTCAGGGTGCAGCGCCCCCACAGACGAGGAGGGGAACAGGTTTTTCCAATTGAGTGTGAAAGTGAACCACAGAAGCAAAATGTTACAACCTAAAAATAAAAATAAATCCAGGAAAATATACAAAGTAAGGACACTGGTGTCCTCATGGCAGTAAAGGAGCTAAAATAAATTAAATAAAAAAAGAAGCAAAAAAAAAAAGTTCATGTAGGGTTCCAGTGCTTATGCAACCAAGTTTTCACTCCTTTTCCAAATATATTTTTAGCATGTATATGTATATTTTGTTGCATTGTACAGGATTTATTTCACGTGAAAGATGGAAAACATTTTTGAAAAGATTTCTTATGGTCTCCTTTTGTATGGTACAAGAACCTGTGAGTTTGGCAGAGCTTTAAAAAGCTTTAAATAACTCCTGGTCTACAACATGATGCTGTGCTTTTCAGGTTTTTTCTTTCACAATTTAATTTTCCTTACATTCTTGTTCAGGATGTGAACAAAAGAAGCAAGAAACATCGTTCATGCAGTATTATTGTTTTAGAAGAAACCAATCAATGATTAATTGAGGTCATTTAGTGAAGTTATGAAGTGTACGCCAAGTTAAATTAACAGAATAAATGATGAAATCATCAGATTAAATCTATTTAGATAATAAGGGCAGCAGATGGAGATGGTGGATTTTTAATTTGCTGCCTTGTTATAAAACTAATCACACGCCTTAATGAGCGATCCGTGTCATGTAGGAGTCTGCTGCTAAAGTGAGAAATCAGTAAGAATGTGTTTCAAATTCCAAACACCACAATTAAACTAACTCCAACTCCAAACAACTGAGAAGCTTCATTAAATCCTGCTAAACCAGCAGCTGGAAACCTTTGAGTCATTCAGCGAACCAAGCTTTTAACATATGATGAAGCACGACTCGGTTTCTGGAAATAAATACACACATCAATAAATCAGTAAAGTTAGAAGTAACATCCAGAAAAGAAATGTGTTGTTCAAATCTGGAATGTAATGCCAACTGATGTTATATTTAATGATAGTAAACCATTTAAAGGACAGACAAAACAATATTGTAGTAAACTGTAAACAATGTAAGCTCCTGGTTGTGAACTAATGTATTATACAAGAGTTAATTAAGTGTTTAACCAAAAATTACATGTAGTCTGCCATGTTATTTTGGTTTAAATTAATGTCTAAAAATAGTTTTAGTGATGTAACGAAGTGACTATAAGAATATTTCTATTTTATAAATGCCAGAACAATGAGAGAATTTTTTTATTAGTTTCAGCCATCTGTTTACATGACTTCAGTGACTGGAGGTACTTTTTGAAGCCAGTAAAACTTTTCGGAAACTACTTGCATGTTATTGTTCACATCCATGACGTTTTAAATTTCGCGCTTGCGCACAATGCTGGAGGGCAGAAAGACGATTTCTTTACATGCCGTCCGCAGCCGTGCTAAAACAATCCCGTAAAAAATTAAACATGGAGATGGCGGTATTATTAATTTAGTGCTATGAGCCGCAGCAAACGGAAAAATAACGCAGAATAACCGTTAAAATATAAGTCAAAGCCACTTTTCCCCCTCGCTCTCTTTGTGTCGGCTACGCTACACGCAGACGCGTTGCCATAGCAACTGATCACAACGCCACAAACTGTATCAGGATCCAACACTGAAAGACACCGAAACATTTCCCACACAAAGAAGAGAACATTCAGCCAGCTACAGTTCTGTGTTTTTAGGTTTGATGTTTATTTTGTGCTTTTAGCTGCTATTAGCTAAGATAACAGCAGTGGCTGATTAGCTCATTTAAATATCTGCTCTACTGATGGTCTGTTAGAGTTGGTGTTTAGGTCACCTTTTTTATATTTATTTTGTCACAAAATTACAAAAAGGTTGTTAAAGTCTAAGACTAACTGACCTACTTCCCTCTCCCTCGCTAGGAAGAAGTTTTACTTAATTAAAACTTTTTCCTTGCCTTTTTATCTAGTTCTGATAGTGACAAACACACACACTCCTAGAACCACTCAGGGATCACAACTGATTATTATTACTGCCAGAATTAGCAACAGCAAATGAAAGCAGAAGCATAACCTCATGCTGACATCACGCTTTTTCTCCTGAAAACATTTACAACATCGGTGCGTCAGCGAAAATAAAGACTTTCTGGAATGTTATTTCCTGAGCAAGCAGATACGAAGACTCTTGTAAACCAAACAGGAGCGACACTTTGGTTCCCAGTGGATGGCGAGGAGAACAGGAAGCAATCATTTGACCAGATTGGAAGTAAGAACAAGTTACGGTCACTCTCCTCGCAGACTTGTCATGCAATGCTGATGTAACACGAAGAGGGCAGCTGTTTACTTTATATCTCAGAAATGCGGAATAATGTCTTCATTTCCCTTGTGACTGGTAAAGATTCAGCTGTTGCTCAATAACACCATCCAAACATCATTTTATTCACATTAAACCTTACAGGGAGAATTACGTAACGGCCGCTCGCTGTGTGCATGCTCTGAATTCCAGCATGCTGGAACAAGTTTCCAGAGTTTGAAGCCCCTTTGTAACAAAGTACAGACTCTGCCAGAGGGCAGAAGATAAATCAAAACAGCAAACAGGACATCTCAAATGATCTGAAGATCTGCTCCGGCATGACAGATAATACTCTGCTTTCATTCAGTGACGTGATCATGACTTTAGATGATACACTACAAAAACACAAAATCTTACCAAGTAATTTTGGTCTGGTTTCTAGTCCAAATATCTTAGCACACTTGAAATAAGACAAACCAACTTAAAGGTAACTTTTCAGCCACATGTAGAGGTTTTTTAGAGTAAATAAATCTTTAATGTTGCTGAACAGAACTAGTTCCCATGGCAGATAAAGTAACTGATAACATGGGAAAAATGTATTGCTATAAATGAAACAATCTGCCAGTGGAACTAGAAGTGGGTTGCTAGGTAACAGGGCTGGGCTGGCTGGGGTTGCTAGGTAACGACATAATGCCCGTTGATTGTGAACGGGCATTCACAATCAACGGGCACTAGTTGGAACTAGAACTTTTTCATCAATATTAAGGAATTATTTACTTAAAACAGCTCTCTATCTTTCTTAAAAGTTACTTGTAAATTCGTTTTTTCTTATTTCAAGTGTATTATTTGTGATTATGCGTGATGTATTATTTCAAGATACTTGCACTAGAAACTAAACCAAAATTACTTAGTAAGATTTTATGTTTTTGCAGTGAACCGCTAAAATTACACTCCTGTGATACCAAATTCTTGTTCTGGTGCAAATCATGGGTATGCATTAGGACAGGGGTGTCCAAAATGTGGCCTCGGGGGCCGTTCGTGGCCTCTGGACTGATTGTGTGTGGCCCCTGACTTCAGTTCAAGAAGGATATAAATCTGGGCTCCCAGTACAGGTATTTAAAAATGATCACAAACAACTAAAATATTCTTACAATAGAAAACAATGGCTATAATCAGAGGTGGACAGAGTACCCAGAAATTGTGCTCAAGTTAAAGTCAAACTACTTCAACATATCTTTACTCAAGTAAAAAGTAGCCATCCAAGAAATTACTCAGAGTAAAACTGTGTTTGGAAAAAGTCTACTCATGTTCTGATAACTGATCAAATGATCAATCCTTTAATATTTAAAAATTGTATAATCAGACGGACCAAAATATAAAGTTAAGTGGAAATTTTGGTAATTTTAAAAATGACAATTCATATTTAAATAATCAGGCAAAAAATTATTCTAAATCAGTTTCTTTCAATAAAAAACTGATGAAACTTTAACAAATACTGCAGTGTCTGTTTCTGGTGAATTTTTGGTTAAAACATGTTTGTTTTTCTTTCAGTGGGTGGAAAATCCAGAATTTTTACTCAAGTAAGAGCAGAGATACTTCATAACTCAAGTGAAAGTAAAAAGTACAGAGTAGTAAAAATACTCCTAAAAGTAATTTTTTTGTAACTCGTTACTACCCAACTCTGTTAATAAGAAGTAAAAAGCCAGAGGAGCACAATGGAGGCAACATCTTGACTCTTGGCCTCTCGCCATCCCATCCTCCCAAATTCCAGCCTTCACCTTGACCAAACTTTGTTCACTTGCTAAATAAGGCACAGAAGCCAAGGCGCTACCTCATGGTGCGTGTGGTCTGCAGTAATTCAGGACGGCCCGTCGCCCACGCTCACACAGAAAAGCATTCTGAGATACAGCCGCAGAGCAAGACGCTGTTTAGACTACCCACAATCCCATCCAACTCTTCCCCCCGCAGGCAGACGGTCGGCCTGTGCCCCCGGACTGCGAGCGCTGTGAAACCTTTACTGTCAAAATGAAAATAAATGAGTTTAAGGAGCCGGAGAGGGAAAAGGTAAGAGGCAGCTCAGAAAGGAAAACTTTTCTGAGAACTGATCAAGCTATGCTGAACATTCAATGTCTAGCTGATGACACCATTTTTTTAAGGATTTAGAAATGCTAGCAAATGACTATTAAAACAACTGAATGTCTTTGTCACATGAGTCAAAATCACCAAGTCAAATTGTGCAACTGTATGGTCAATGGAAACGCAGCTAGTGACTGTTAGATCAGGTGGAAGCGAAGGGTCAAAAGCACCTGTGTGTTTCAACAACACGCAAAAATCACAGCACCTTCTAGTGGCCTAGCATGACAACTACAGTCTTGACAAAGTGTGAAACTTTTCCCGAATCAACTTCTGAAAATACTGGCAGTTTCCAGTCAGCGGTCTCGTGTAAATGTCCCCTCATGCCGACGCTTTGTGAATCCAGTTAAAACTTTTCAGGAAGTTTGAAGTTACATAGGTGTGAAAGCAGAGACAACACAAACCGCATGGCTGCAGGGTTGTTTACGAAAAGGAGGCTAGTGACGCCAAAAGAACATGCACATTATGACTATATGTCAAAATCACAGCGCCCTCCAGTGGCGTGGCATGATAACTGCAGAAGACTTAAGACAGTCTTGTCTAAAGCATGAAATTTTTCCCAAATAAAAATAATGTTGGAAATCCTAAAGTGGGAAATGTTTAGTCTGAGCTTCTTTGAGCTTCTTTCTCAGACAGTGAGAAAGAAGCTCTACTGATTGTTTTAAAACAAAAAACCTGATAAAAGATCTGCAGTCCATGATACGTTTTGAATAGACAGCTTTCAGTTTTTCTGTTTGGTATTTTTTTGTTTTCAACCATGTTCCTCTCCTCGTTTCCCCGGCTCTCACAGTCGCAGAGTGATAATGATGCAGCTTACTCAAGAATGGGTGTGAACGCGGGCAAAGCACTGTGTCAACATTGCACAAACTGGAGCTAAACCTGTGAGTTATGAGCAAGTCACCATGAACCTTGTGAGTAAAAACACGAGTAAAAGTGGAGAAAATGACAAGAAGTGCCTTGTTTTTGAAGGCTGGTCTCTGTTCCATGTGTTCACTTCACCGGACAAGGAGAGGCTTGTTTACCTGACAGACATCCAGTTCACAGCGTCTCCATTTGGGAACGGTGACATCAGTGGAACAGTTTGGACCTCAAAGAGAAAACTGAGGTTAAAACCGGATAGAGAGCTTTTATTTGAAGAATATTGGAATTAACTTTAAAAAACGTTAAACTTCTACTGCTCACAGTAAAAAACAGAATTACACAACAAATTCTGGAGTTATAATCCAGAATAGGGAAATATAACTTTTAGTATTTATTTACAATTTAAGCAAAAAGAAATTACACTGAAAAAAAACACATCATACCAAATATTTCTGTCAGTTTATAGTGCAAATATTTCAGAATATATGGAATAACTTACAAGAAACTTTTCAATAAGATATATTTGTTTGTTTTAAGTCAATAATTCCTTTATATTGATAAAAAGTTCCAGTGGCCCAACACTGTTACCTAGCAACGCCAGCCAAGCCCAGCCCGTCACCTAGCAACCCAGTTCTATTTCCACTGGCTGGTTATTTCACTTATAACAGAACATTTTTCCCATGTTACAGGTGAAATAATCTACCATTGGAAATAGTACTTTATTTTATCAATGTTAAGGAATTATTGACTTAAAATGAGCTCCTGTTTCTTGCTGAAAAGTTACTTGTGAGTTAGTTTTGCCTCAGTGTGATAAGATATTTGGACTAGAAACTAGACAGAAATACTTGGCATGATTTTGTGTTTTTGAAGTGTACGACATTTGGACATCATATTAATGGTGCACAACATCCAAGTGAAATGATCTTTAATTTTATTTAGCTTTAAGAAGTAGCCATCAAATGCAGGAAAAGCTATTTATTCATATTTTAGCATTTGTTATCTTGTTATGGTCCAAAATGGAGATTAGTTTGACACCACCGATGCACAGTATTCCCAACTTGAAAAAAAGAATTAGAATAAATCATTCAAGGCCAAAAAATTAATATTCATTATCAGTATATGTAAACTTCTGATTGAACCTGAATGCTGTAAACCAAATATTCAACCTCCCAACTTACTAATACAGAGGAACCGTAGTATAAGTGATAATGGTGAGTTTGAAGGAAAACTAAAGGCTGTTCTGATGAGCATAAAAGAGAAATGTAATTCCCATTCTGCTGCTCAATCCTGGACTCTCTGGAGGAATCTGTTGAAGAACAAGTTGTGAAACGTCGCAAGTTGCAAAACATTCTGATTCTGGGTAGGCTGCCAAGTAAAATGAGTTTCTCCAAATACCTAAAGACCACAAAGCAAGAGTTGAAAAGCACATTTACTTTAACTTAATTAAAATTATTGTTATTTTTGCTTCTAAGCTTCCATTACTGTTGCCACCTTGCATCAAGTATGCCTGTATTTGTCCAACTGCTGTGGACCACCCACAGCATACAGGAAGTGGCACAATTTCTACATTTAAAATACGATAGACAAACAAAATTTGCTCCGTCACATAACTGCATTTCCACAGTTATGCTGATTGAGCCCAACTCTACATTTCTGGTAAACTAGCCGAGGGTTTTGCAGTTTTAGTAGTTTTTAATTTCCACATCATAATGCCACTAAAAGTACCAGCAGTCATTTTTATATACCTGTTTTTTTTACTGTTAGATTGGAAACAATCTGTCTGTTTACATCATTTTAAGGGGGACATATTATGCAAAAGTCACTTTTTGCATGTTTTTGTACTTCCATTTGGGTTTCGACTGCTTCTATAAACAGCAAAAGCACTTCAAAAATAGCTGATTTTTGGTAATAAGTTAGTGTTTTTTGGTGTCTGGAAAATGAGCTATTTAAAAATCTCCCCATTGCTAAGTTACTGCACCGTTGCCTAGCAACGCCAGCTGAGCTCAGCCCCATTACCTAGCAATCCAAGCAGAGTTTCAGCATCTTTGGTCAGTTGGTTTTATCTCTGTATGGATTGCACAATGGCTGCTGGAAAAGACAACTTTCTGCTCTACTAATGCTTTTCAAAGATGTAAGGTGGTCTAATTGCTCATCTGTTTGCAGCCATTTTCATGTGAGTGTAATCGTTGAATTGGCCAACAGCATTTAAATTGGTGGATTTAAAGTGGCAAGAGGCCCTAAAACGCTCTGAGCAGACAAACAATTTTCTGCAAAAATAATGTAATGAACATAATAAATCACCTTTAAACAAATATGAACAAGCCGTTCTCCATTCTCTTTTTCCAAAATGTGTTTTCTGATTATTTTAAGACCCCAGAGTAGAAACAAAATGGCAATACTTTAAAAATTATAAATTTTCCATAGACAATATTCATGAACCATCTTGTCTTTGTTCAAATAGTCATGTAACATTTGAGGCTTTAAATTAGTTTTATTGGCTAGACTGAGGCCAAACCCTGGAACTAGACAAACACAAATTGTCTAGAAGCAACAAATAAATAGATGTAGTAACTTTCTAAAGCTGCGTAATGACGAGTGTGTAGCTGTCTTACCAAACAACAAAATCTCCCAGTGATTAATCTTCCAGGCGACATTGCTTATTAGAGCCTCCGCCATCCTGGAGTTTCCACGGTTTAGCGCGCTTCTACAGTAAATGAAAGGACAGTGTTGCGCGTCCTCCGTAATGATCATGTGGCAGCCACATGGGTCCCACTATGACATCACCGCGGGCCAATCTGACAACACCAAAGCAGCCCATTCATAACTGCTCTTTAACTGGTGGTAAATAACGCTGGTGTACGTTAGACAGAGGATGCATTCATGACAAACAGACACAGGCCAGGATTCAGTTCAGCATAAGATTTATTATGAACTCATCGTGTAAGAAATAACATTGGGTGGGACCTCCACCCATGTTGGTTTACCTGTTAAAAGATGTGAAAAAGTCTTAAAAGTACGTTTTAATAAATAATTTCATACCGAAAAAAATCATACTTTTAATTTAAGTACATTTATTCAGTGAAGGGGAAAAATGTAGTGTAATAAAAATTAAATGCAGGACTATTTTGATACCTCGTTTCTATAAAATAAATGCCACTCGAAATTTTTGAATAATGACTTTTTAGCATCTTGGAGCTCTTAATTATTAATCAAAGGTTTCCTTGAAAATCCCCAAAATGAAAAACAAGAAAACAGGGTATTCAAGTAAGGTAGAAAATGAATGAAATAAATAAGTCCCACTCCCAACTTCTCCATTATCTTAATTCTGAGCAATGAATGAAGAGTTTTAGGCTGTTTTCACTGCCAATAGTCTGATAGACTTGGTTCAAATGCAACATATGATGCAATTTCAGTTGCCATGGTTCTCTTCCACAATGCACTGCGTCAAACCAAACTATTGAAAAACCTGTTCCCCTCCTCGCCTGAGGGGGCGCTACACCAAGAACCCCTGAAGGAAGCGACATAAAACCCTCTAAAGAAGACACCGAGCATAACTTCCTTCTTTAATGTAAACAAAAATGGAGTGGTGTCAGATTTTAGCGGTTGTAGGATTTCTCATTTGTCTTTAGTTTCTCCAGGTAACGCTAGCTAGCGTTTGTTTTTGTTGTATTTACCTAGAATGCCCTGCGCTGCAGTCCACTTCCTCTGTTTGGAGCAGTTTCAGGTCCGCTTGCCATTTGCATATACATTCAAAATGCACCAGGGTTCACTTCAATCGAATGAAGACCGAGGCTTGTAGGCGGACGTTTGATTTTTATGGTCCATATCAGAGTTTGATTATTTATTCACACCTCCTCAAACGAACTGGACTTTCTAGGCAAACGGACTGGAGTTCGATTAAAGTGGACCAGGCAGGGTTGGTGTGAATCCACCTTCAGTCAGAACTTAAACGTAGACAGCAGAAAAAATACAGTCACCTTCCTAAAAAAATGGCCTGTCGTTTTCTTTTGCCAAAATCACTTTTGGCACAGAATAACTCAGGCCTTTATTTTAGGAGGGTGACGATGTGGACTGATTGATTTTTTGGCTCCCTTCCCCCAGCATGTAAAAAAGACTGAGCAAGCCGAGTCTCACACCTCTCCTTTTGCCCTTCTTGCAGGAAAAAAATTGTTTCCCATCACCCTTGATGCAGAGTGGTTGCCACGGTGATGGGAATTTTCAGGATAAAAAAGGCGGATTTGCCTCTGCTTGGTGTTCTAGTTGTTAGTTGTGTTAGTTTTGAAGCCGTTTTCCCCACACACCACCTTGTGTCTCATTTAGAAATCATGGCAGGGAGGCAGAGTGAGAGCATGGTGTGATGCAGCAGCTGGCCATGTGCTCTTCCTACACGTGCTGCAGTGCTGCAGTATTCTGCAACAATTGGTCTGTTCAGTCATTGATGCCTCGCTGTGCTGCAGCTTTCAGAGGAGAAAAAAAATCATATCTCATAATGAAGTGAGTTTGCAAAATTAGAGTTTGGGAAAATAATGAGTGTGCATGTTTACAGAGATAAGGAAAATCAGGACAGGCGCCAAAGACAGACAGGGTGAGTCCCAGATTGGATCTTATCAGATGTGGGAAGTTAAACGAGGACAGAGTCAGAGACCACACCAATAACACATATTTATTTTGCAGAAACAGAGCTGAGGAACAGCTAAAAAAAAAAAAAAAGCTCTGCAAGAGGGTGGACAGACGTGCACAGGTGCTGCAGGAGAGAGACGACCAAGAAGGAAGAGAAACAGACAAGAAGGGAGAGGAGGAGGAAGCCAGTGGGGGGAGTGAGGCGAGGTGGAGGAGGAGACTGCAGAAGGAAAAAGGAGTGGGAGAGCAATTCCCAAACAGCTGTCCAGCAGACGTCCGAGTCATCCGGAGCGCAGCGCCCGGAGGCGGATACAGAAGGCAGGACACTGTCAGCACGCCGCAGGAGCAGCACTGCAGCACACACACTCACAGATACACACTTCATCCTGAGGGATACCGGAGCAGGATTCAGATCCAGTCGAGGTAAGGGAGAGATGTTTGACCTCACACTGCGATGCTAACATGATCGAGTGATGCTGCAGGAGATTTGCTGCTGACATGCATGTCTGTGGGGGGTTCCTCTGAGAAAATGGTTTGAACCATAAAACTATGATCAAGCATTTATAAAAATCTCTGCTTTGCTTTCATTCATGCAACCTTACAGTAAAACCGCATCAGATCCTTAAGATTGTGCTTTTCTTTATTACTACATCTTCCATACTAGTTCTGCACATTCAACATTTCATTTGTCTAAACGTTCAGCTTCTTCAGGAGAATTCTGCTGTATCTTTTTGCATTTTCAGCTTTCATACTTTTTATAATATTTTAACTTTTATGCAGATTTTGGCTCCACTGAAATTCAGTAAAAACTTTACCTTCAACAGCCTGTTTATTCTGCCTACTTCAGTCTAGAAACATAATTCAACTTTTAAACAAATCACAAGATGTTAAGGTATTTTCATATTATTCAGCTTTTTGATTTGAGTTTTTTATATTTTATGCAGTTTTTTTTTTTTTTACAGTGGCAGAATTCTTAAACTGACATTGGGTTTTTGTTCACTGCTTTTTCACAAACAAATTGCTGCTGTTCATACATCTCTCACTCTACAGAAATAATTTATACATCAAAATGTAGCCATGGCTGTCTCCTTTGACGAAATATGAGCATCATTGCTGTAGGTTTTACGGTTTTCTTTCAAACACGTCTGGAGTTCAGGCATATCACACCTTCCTCCATTGGGCTCCATATAAAATATTCAGAACTCCACAAAATTCAGCTAAAACTTTCTGCTCTTTAAGACTCTCCTACTTCTGGAAACTTCAACCTAAAAACTCCATTCAGCTTTTAAACAAGTCACAAGATGTAAAGCTATCTTCATGTTACTCAGCATTTTGATATCTTTTACGGTTTTTCTAAACTCACGATTTAAGTTTTATGCAAATTTTTCTCTGTTTTCAGATTTACAATGAAATCCAATGGCGTAATTCTTCAACTGGCAGAGCGCGCACTCTAGCAACTTATGCTTTTTCAGCTTTTAGTAATTCTTCACAAACAAAATGCTGCTGTTTGTACATATTTCACTCCACAGAAATAATTTATGCATCAAAATGTAGCCACAGGTGTCTGCTTTGAGTAAATATAAGAATCAGTGATGTAGGTTTTATGGTTTACTTTCAAGCACTTCTGGTGTGCAGGCATGTCACCCCTTCCTCCATTGGGCTCCATATAAAATATTTTCAGCTCTGTCCGTCTAGTCAGCTGTCCTCAGTTTGTCTCCCTTCAGCTGTTTTCAGCTCTCTTCAGCAGCTTCTTTCAGCAGATTAGCATTCTCATGGCTGTTTCGCGAGGAACAGCAATTTTTCTAGTATCCCTGTTTTCCAGGAGACATTCATATTCTGGCTTCACGCTTGTAAAGAAAGCTTGTTTGCTCTGCAGAGCTGCTCTTGGTTTTTATTTCTACCAAGTCGAGGATTTTGAAGAGGCCTTTAGCGATACACAAGAAGAACAGTGTTGATTTTTGCCGGCACATGTTGACATTCTCTTCATGTTCAAGCGCTTTGATTCAGTTCCCCTGCTTGCATCTGCCAAGCAAAACTCTGGCAAGTGCTGGCCATACATGCGGGTGGCACGAGGGGAGTGAGAAAGAAACACAGAACAAATACTCCACCCTGCTATTCATCCAAGCCACTGGACTCTTTGAAAGCAAGGCCTTTGCCTATAATTGAGGAAACAGCTCATTGCATTTTGTATTTTGTAAGGCTGCCATTACCCTCTGTGGCATGTTCTTTTTATAACAACCCCAAACAGAGGGTCTTTCTGAAATGCAAAGGCGTGACCCAAGTCAAGGTCATAGTTTGACATCAAGAGGGGGATTCGGTAGCATCATTGTTGTTTTATAGAGAGCATGGGAGGAGCTGGACTCTTTTTACTTCCAAATTCTCCCAAGAAAGACAACATGTAGATTAAAGTATGGTGGTTTTTTGTGTGTGAAAGGTCACTCTGGTCATCCTTCGATGGATATTTTGGGAAGTGCACTGTATCTATTTTTAAAAAGAAGGTAGCAGCTGCTTGCAGACTGTAAAGCATCAGCAAACTGAAGCGTTTATTTAGACTACAGTAAGATTACGCTGCATCTCAGAATAATACCGAGCTGCTGATATCACAAGCGCCTTTAAGGTGTCCAGAAATACCCGGGCAGATCACGAGCTATTAGCTTAATTACCTGATACCGGCTCTATATTTATCGGCCTCCACACTCAAAGCTTCATCACCTCGCATGCATTGCCTTGCCTTCCAGTTTTAAGTGGCTGGAGTGGCTCCAGATCCCTGGTAGTCCAGACATACACTTTGCTGACCCAATGACACTGTTTTCTTCCTGCACCACTCCCGTTATGACTGCATGACTGCTTGGGCAAGCATTTCTAAGAGGAAGCTGCCATCAGCTTTCCATCTTCCCAGGAGGTGTAAATGAAACCCAGGGCTGCAATCTGTGGTGGCGACACCACTTAGATTATACTTCGCAGCACGTGCCGAGTTGGTTTAAGTTTTGGAGTCGATCCAAAAGCATGGTGTGAATCTAGGGCTTGTTTTGCTAGAATACACCTGTTCAACTGTTAACAGCCTACACTGACTCGTGAAATCACTCAGTCAGCAACTTCAATTAAGTTTGTCTGTTATTCAGCATAGAAGTCTCCAGCGTCACATTTTTATCAATCTGATAATTATGAATTTGCATTTTGATCCCTAGCCAGGTTGACAAACTATTTTTGAACATATTGTATTGGTAAGATTGCTATGTGATTTATAAAACTGCTAACTGAATACTAGCCTGGTAAAAATCAGCCCCTTTGCAACTGTACTGATGTTTTAAGTTTTATCCAATCGTTAACATTAACATAATGCTCTAGTTCGACACTATAAGGCTTACTAGAAATTGCATCCGCAGTGCAAGTGTTAATGTTAATTCACTGCAAAAACTAAACTACAGGCAGATTTCAATGCTAAAACAGCAAAGAAATTTTGTTTGGTTGAAATTTAGCCATAGAAATTTGCTTCAATGGGAGAAATCTCATTTCATCAAAGCTGGAAAACTGATGGGAGATGAGTCTAGTGGAAACTGCATAGAACGGCAATGGCCATGCTCATTAAGTCTTGCAGGAAAAACACAATGACAACATAATTTAATCCCATAATATGCAATGCCGATACTCTGTGTGTGCTGCTGAAAATCTGTTCAACAAGAAGGCTTGAAGCGGCTCCAACTATCGGCAGCATGACCTATTTTCTGTTTAATTCAATAAACAATAATTTGACTAAATAGTGGGGGGACTCTTTCATCCTCAAATGGTCAAAGGATTCTTAAATATAAGAATAAAGTAATAATCAAACCATATATCAGCTTCATTACTTTACACTTAAACCAACCTAATTCACATGGAGAGATAGGAAACTTAGAGACCAGCTTTAACAGATTAAGGTTTCATTAAAGCTAAGGCATTGAAGACTGGCATCTAATTATAATTTCTCTCATGTTTTGCTGATGTCCCCTTGAATTCCAGTCATTCCTGCCCAGCTGACCCTCCAGCATGAAGCCTGACGCGAAGGTCAGTTGTTCAGGCTTTCACTGTATTAGTTGCCTTCTCATAGACAGCAAGTGGAAACCTTAGAGTACCCATATTGGATTACTCCAAACTTTTAAGCTGTTTCTGGACAAATGACCAAGCTGTGTAAAAGTGTTTTATGAAACATATATCTTTAATATAATGTTAATTGCCAGTAAAAAAGCAATTACTCGGAAATGAATGATGAAATACCTGCACTCCATGAACATTCTTTGAATGGAAGAACTGACATTTGCATTGAGACTGAAACAGGACAGACTTGAGGAATGTTGGACAATATAGTAGACTTTCATCTGAAACTGATGAAAATGTTCTTTAGCTTCTCTCTTCTGTTAAGATAATCTGTTTTATTGTTTTGAAGTTTCGTTTCATTGTTTTTCTTTTTCAACTGTTCTAAGCGAAAATAAAATAAAACAAAAAGAATAAAATGTACTGGATATTGACTAACCACATGAAAGAGTATACATAGCTCTCACTAGGCGTTACATGTCTGTGAACTTTGTAACTGGCAGCCATCTTGGCAGGCAGTTGCTATGACAACAATGCCACAAGCCTAGAACTAGCTCTCACTTCATTCCTACAACATAAACAAATATGTTACAACAATTACTCAATTACAATTTTTGAGTAGTCTAACCCCCCTATGTGTAAATACTAAGATAAATATCAGTGATTTACTGTAGTATTTGCTGCCAAACTAGCATAATTAGCTAGGCTAATGCAACTTTTACCTGCTAGCTAAGACAGACATGTAGCCTATATGTTTGTTACAACATTTACTTACTCTGCCAGTCACCAGAGTTTGTACATCTTTTACAAACATTGATTGTATTCATCCATTTTGTACGTACTCTTCCTGTTCACTAAGTAGTCAACTATATCGCAGTAGGAGATTGGAAGCAGATTGTACGCCATCGTCTGACATATTTTCTTTCTCCGTCTCATACGGGTCGATCCTGACAGCAGCCATTTTGTTCATGTATGTTTCTCTCACACATTGGTCAAGATATTTTCTTTTTGTTTGTATCGAACCGCATGCACTTGCTTACCAAGATGGTGCAGATCACTTCTGCTTCA
Source organism: Poecilia formosa (assembly GCF_000485575.1). Taxonomy (NCBI): domain Eukaryota; kingdom Metazoa; phylum Chordata; class Actinopteri; order Cyprinodontiformes; family Poeciliidae; genus Poecilia; species Poecilia formosa. Next base: position 911,785 of record NW_006800140.1, read on the forward strand.
GATTGGGAACTATGAATACACGTCAGGATTCATACAGTCCAATGGAAAGACAATTGTAAAATATTGTTTTACAAGATGAGAACAGATGATTCACATTTTCATGTTGTTCCTAAATAAAAATTTGAATTTAAAAACAACCAAGTGCAGTTTTTGCTGTATTTCCTTCTACTAACTTCTACCTCATCCTACTTTCTGCCTCACGCGTGTCACACCTTTCACCGCTGCCTCTCACCAACACTTTCACCAACCCTCAAGTTAAGTTCCCATTCAACACGCTCGCACACATCCTCCCGGCTGTCAGAGCTATATTTAACACCAATGAGCTCATTGAGTGATAAACTGAGATTTCGCCTCGTAAACCTCATTTTCAAATAACGGAGGAGTTGTGACGAGAGCAGCGGCCGTTTGGATTTAAACCCCCAGTGTGTGTGTGTGTGTGTGTGTGTGTGTGCGTCCCTTAATGGCCTTCCTGAAGAAACACAAACTTGTTAAGTGACTCAGATAAGGAGGGAATGGCGGTTCGGTTGGCTGCTGCAGGAATGTGGATGTTTTCCTGAGTGAAATGTAAGGTGTGGACCAGTCCGGCCAGGCACTCTCTGCTAATTAAATATGTCTATAAATGGGAACGCGCTCGTCTTACTCACAGGCTGTCACCTCCCTTCAGCCACAAGCTGTTTTACTGACTGTTCTTCTATTCCATTAGTTTCTAAACTTGGTGACATTCTCCAACGGGTTTAAAATGGAAAATGTCCTCAATTTGACCAAATTCTCCATTTCTGTAACTTAGCTGATGATCATATGCAGTTGGGTAGTAACTAGATACATTTACTCAGTTACATCTACTTAAGTAGGAGTATTTTTACTATTCTTTATGTTTTACTTTTACTTGAGTAATTTTATTATTAAGTATTTCTTCTCTTACTGAGTAAAATTTCTGGATTTTCTCCCCACTGAATGAAAGACAAACATGTTTTAACCAGAAATTCACCAGACACAGACACACACCTGCAGTTTTTGTTAAAGCTTAAATTATTGTCATTTAAGAGTGAAGAATGACATTTAAGTGCCATTCTTCACTCTTAAAATTGTCACTTAACTTTATATTTTGGTGCATCTGCACTGCAAAAATACAACTCCTACCAAGTATATTTGGTCTAGTTTCTAGTGAAAATATCTTAGTTTGTCTTATTTCAACTATATTAACATAAAAGGAACTTTTAGCAATATATATAGAGGCTTGTTTTAAGTAAATTATTCCTAATATTGTTGAAAAAGTGCTCGTTCCACTGGCAGATTATTTAACTTATTTCACAATCGTTACCTAGCAACGCCAGCCAAGCCCGGCCGTTACCTAGCAACCCAGTTCTACTGGCAGATTATTTCACTTATAAAAAGACATTTTTCCCATTTTACAAGTTAATTTATCTGCCAATGAAAAATACTTTTCATCAATAATAAGGAAGTATTTACTTAAAACAAACTCCCGTTTCTTGCTGAGAAGTTACGTTCAAGTTTGTTTAGTCTTATTTCAAGTATGATAAGATATTTGCACTAGAAACTAGACAAAAATATTTGGTAAGATTTTATGTTTTTGCAGTGCAGATGGACCAAGATATAAAGTTAAGTGAACACTTTGGTATTTTAAGGACCAAAATGACAATAATTCATATAAATAATGTAATTTTTAAATATTAAATGACTGGTCATTTGATCAGTTACTTGAATAGACCTTTTACCAAATACTTTTTTACTCTTACTTGGGGGGCTATTCTTGACTTTTACTTGAATAAAAATATGTTTAAGTAGTGTTACTCTAAGTTGAGTAAAAGTTTTGGAAGTTCTACCCACCTCTGATCTGATGGTTACAACAGATTTGCTCCTCAAAGAAAAACCAGTCCACATTCTGCATCCTGTTCCCTCCTAAGATGCCTTTGCTCTGTAATTCTTCACTCTTATCTCTCACACAATCCCCGTAAAGCCCTGTAAACCCTGTTCCTCCCCTCTTTGCCCTCCTCTAGTGCAGCTCTTTCTATCATGCTGGAGCAGTAGCTTGCTCCAAAAACAGGCTGCCCTGCTCTGATCCCCTCTCTGCCTCCGCTCGCCCCAATCTGCAGCCCAGCTGTTCCACATTAGCACATCCAGAGCTGGCGCAGACCAGAAGATGTGTAAATGCAGCAGCAAAGTCCGCAGATTTAGGCCTGATCCTCCTTTGCTCTCAAATGCGAGACAAGAGGATTTTTTCCTAACTCTTTAAGGATGCTGAAAGTTTATTTCTGGGGCGTGTGGTAATGATTTCTTTCTAATAAATCCGTCATACTGCAGCAAACAGTAGCTAAGCCTGCAGTAGCATCTTCCTGATACTTTAACATCTCCAATCTGATCAATGCATTTTATATGTAAACGTATAAAAGGGGATGAAATGAACAACAGAGTATTACGGCCATAAAAAAAACAAAAAACAATTAAACTATGAGAATAAAGTCACAAAATTACAAGAATAAAGTTGTATTAAAATAAAAAATTATGAGAATAAAGTGGTAATACTTAGAGAATACAGTCATAATTTTAAGAAAACAGTATGAAAATAAAAGGGAAAAAATTAGGGTAAGGTGATATTTTTAAAATAAAATTACATAAGAATAAAGTTGTAATAATGAGAATAAAGTCATAATATTACAACAATAAAATTTTAATATTTGATCAGTTACTAAACTTTATTACCAGATTGACGTTGTATGAGAATAAAGTCGAAATATTATGACATTAATAAAGTCAACATCAGTGTCATTATTTGGTAAATAATGGGACTTTCACTGGAAAGTTCCACTAAAACACACATTAAAATGGTCATGTTCATGAAGACTGTCATGGTGTTACATCATGTTTTATGACAGTCATGAAAGTTTTTCCCAGATTTCTCTGTAAACTTTTGAAAACTCACGTTTTTTTCTCTGTTTCGTCTGATTTCAGAAAAGTGTCCCCTCTCTGCTGCCGACTGGTGAGCCGTTTCCAGATCAATGCCGCCATTATTCCTAGACTCCTGCGTGCAGCGAGAGTTTCTGAGAATGTAACTGAAGCCCCTCCGCTGGGGAACCGTAACGTTCAGACCTGCAGAGCGTTTTCATCCTAAACATCCAACGCAATCTCCCAACAAACAGCCATGCCGGCCAAAGCTCCCATTTACCTGAAACCCATCAGCAGCAAGAAGGGGAAAAAATGTCGGCTGAGAGACATTTTGTCTCCTGACATGATCAGCCCTCCGCTTGGCGACTTCCGCCACACCATCCACATCGGGAAAGGCGGAGAACGAGACGCCTTTGGAGACATGTCCTTCCTCCAGGGGAAGTATGAGCTTCTGCCTGGAAAAAAGGACGTCCACGCTCACTATGGCAACCAAAGTGAGTATCTGCGAGCGCACAGCACAAGTGACGCCTCCTTCGCCGAAACGCCCTCACCGGTCCTCAAGAATGCAATCTCACTCCCAACCATCGGAGGCAGCCAAGCGCTCACCCTCCCGCTGATCTCCTCCACCGTCTTCCCGGTGCCAGCAGATCCGCTGGAGGACTTTATGAGTCCATCGCCTCCTTTGAAAGCCGAAAACCCCGATGAGCTAGAGATGCTGCAGATGGACGCCCTACTGAGGTCCATGGACGTCTTCGACAGCGAGCCTTCGTCGCCTTTCGCCGATCTCCAGTCAAAACCTGACGTCCTTTTGGACCTGCTGGAAGGCGCGAACAAGTCAACCTTGAAGGCAGTTGCTAAGGCTAACAAGCTAAACAAGAGCGAGGGCAGGTTTGAGAAGCCGTCGCCATATTTCATCAGCGACGATAGCTTGCGCAAAGCTAATGGTAGCTTAAACAGCAACGCTAGCAGCGACATCTACGACAGCTTCGACAACAAGATGGACTTCCAGAACATCGACGTCTTCAACCGAAACGGATACTTTAACAGTGACATTACCGTGGGATTCAAGCAGGAGCTGTCCAAGTGCAACAAGGACTGGGTGGACAGGGACAGCGGCGTGGAGGAGGGACGCATTAGCGATTTTGAGTTTGAGCTTTCCAAGGAGAAAAGCGGCTCGCAGGACTCCCTCAGCCAGATCACAGGGTCGCTCCTCTCCCTGGAGTTGGACCTGGGCCCGTCCATCCTGGACGACGTGCTCAACATCATGGATAAACCTGCAGCGAAGAGCCGGCCTTAAGCTGCGCCGCGACGGACAAGTAGGGAATAGCTAAAATTAAGACTTATGAGTAATCAAAATGGTGTCTGGATATATCATTGAGATGAAAATCAGCTACAGTAGACAAAGCTGCTTATGTTTTTATTGTCAAAACTTATAAGTATTCTAGCTTCTATGGAGTCTTTATGTTTGTTTCCATCCCGGCAGCATGTTCAGGATGCATGTGCTTTTGTTTCACCTCCGTTGTGCCTTTGATTTTCAGCTGAACATTTTCATTTTCTCCTGTTGTCCTCCAGGTTAACAGAGAACATTTTCAGTTTATCTAATAATGCACTTTTTGTTGTTCAACACCTGGTTTCAATTTACTTTCACATAACACTGCATATTTGTGTTTTTGACATTGTAACACAAATAAATTAATTTTTCCTATTTTGTGTCCTTATTTAGCAGATACAGTCATGGTAAAAAAGAAGTATAACCTTGATTTTGTTTTGTTGGGGTCTTTATCTATTAAAATATTATGTTAAGTGCTTAAAACAAATAGATCCACTAAGAAAAAGAACGATGAAGCCAAAATGGAGAAGCTGAGTGAAAAAATTTAAGTTTGACTGAGTTAGATGATGAAATTTTGAGATCTCAGAATGTTTTTTAGAAAAAACAAGAACATTCCTGATTTCTGAAGAAAACGCAACTCTTGAGATTGTCAGAAATTTTCTAGAAAAAAATGGAAATTTGAGGTTGAAAAGTCAAATATTTTTAACTTTTGTAACTCAGAAATAAGTGTGATTGACAGCATTAAGCCCCGCCTCCTGGCTCTTATTGGTTGTTTTTGGTGCATCTCTTTAGACGGCAATAGTAGCTCAAAAAGAAGGTTTCTCTTCACAGATTATGTCTCAAACTGTCACAACATGGTGACAGTTTTAACAAATATGTAAAAATTTTTTATAAAAGCTACCTGCTGCAACTTTAATTAAAAGAACATGAACTTTCTCATTCCTCCATTAGAACCATAGAGGAACACAGAAAGGCTGCAAAACTTACAAACAATCCCAGCAGGAAACAAATAAGTCTCAAGCTGCGGGATGGAGCCACAGAGCGTATTTATTGTGCTGCCTCTCACATTCCTGACATTCTGCCTCCTTGCCCTGCTGTGGGAGCCTCCGTGGGCCTTCATGGGCCCGGCAAGGCGCCTGCTCCATGTGTTAGCGTGGGACAGGCGCACAGCGGAGGGGAGCGTCTGACATTCCTTGGATTCCAGCCACAAGTGTCCAGGACCGGACATAAATCAGCTGTTTCAAGTGAGGAGGAAGGGACACGTGATCCATCAGCCGTAAAGAACAGAGGCATAAAACACTCATAACACACACCGTGGTCTAACCTCTGCGTTTCAGCCATGGAGCTACACTTTTATTTATGCTGGTTAAAAAATAAGCTTTAGCATAGCGGTATGTTGCTGCAATACGATGGATTGCTAGAGTACATGCTAAGAAAATAAAATAAAATTACGAGAATAAAGTCGAAATAATATGAAAATAAGGTTGTAGTATTCAAGAATAAAGTCATAATATTACAACTTTTTTCTCGTAATATTATGACTTGAGTCTCCAAATAAAGTCACAAGTCTAATGGCTTTGGTAACACTTTATTTGAAGGGGGGTGAATAAGACTGACATGACACTGTCATAAACATGATATAACATCTGTCATGAACATGAATAAGTCTTCATGAATATTTATGACTGTTGTCATAAAGCGTCATTCGGTAAATTATGACACTTAATATGAAGTTGACATTATTCAAAATGTCTTTGTTATGACAATTTGACATTAACCAATAAATCATTGCTGATATAAATTTGTTATAAAAGTATTACTGATTGCACTTTAAAAATTAGGTAACTTTATGTTATTAAAGGTAAAGTTTAAACAGTAATGATTTCTTGGTTAATGTCAAGTTGTCATAACAAAGACATTTTGAATAATGTCAACTTTATTCTCATAATACTATGACTATTTTTGTTTTATTTTAACTTCATTTTCCCAATATTTCAACCTCATTTTTATAATACTATGACTATTCTCGTATTATTTTACCTTTATTCTTGTAATATCATAACATATTCTTATATTATGTTATGAGATAACATATTATTACAAAGACAAACACTGTCGTACATGTTTGTCTATGGGCCTGTTTCTGGTAGGCCCGTAAATCTGACGCACAAGCAGCATCAGCAGCGACAGACGACAAAGGTGCTTCTCTTGGTCCACTGGAAGTTAATTTCTGCTTCAGAAACAATCTAACTGGACGCTGAAAAGACTAATGTTGTTTAAGTTGTGCTAAAAGGAGTTAGCATCTGATAGTTGAACAACCTAAATAACAGATTAAAAACAATAAAAGTTTCTGTTCTTGAGCTCATATGTCTGTTTATTCAATAATTTAGCAACAAAACATTTGTAGTTGCATGGTTTTTGAATAAAACAGGATGAATCTTGATCAATTAATTAGAAAATCTGCAATTAACTCGACTCAAAATTTCAATCAACTTCCATCACTGTTTAAGATTTATTATAAATTTTGCTTACAGGATGAATGAAACCAAAACCACTATGCCTGTTGTTTGCTTCCCTTAAACACTTTCGACTGTTCCTCATCCTTTATGGAGAAAACACAAATTTGCTTTCATAAAAATGTTAATTTCACATGCAAATAATTATCTGGTTTCAATCCCTCTTCTGCCAATGTGGCAAACCTCTCTGAAGGCCTCAGAAAGTTCGTAAACAAACTGGGCTAGACGAGGCATCCAAAGGCGCTTCAAAAACCAGATGTTAATCAGACACGACTGTTTCTCCACGCAACAACAAAAAAACAAGAAACAGTGTCGCAGCAGACATCCCAGACCAGTGGAAAATCCCAGCTGAGACTCCAAAGCGTTTGCGTATGTTGAGGTGAAGGATACAGCCTGTGAACAAGGGTAATGAGAACCCTCTCCACCGGGGTAATTACTATGCTTATACCTGCAAAGGTCCATCACTGACTTGATGACAGCCCTCCATTTTGACAGGTGTGGAACCAAAAGCCCATTTCCGCTGGGTTAAAAAAAGAAGTGCAGGACCGCAGCAACGTTGCATGTTTCGTAACATATTAAAAGGTTCTGTAAGCCAAAATACCAGGAAATACCAGAGCTCTGCTGAAACCAAAGCAAATAATTTTCATATGTTAAGAGTTTGAGCAGTCAATTGGCATCCTGCCTTTTGCAGCACTACAAAAACAAAATCTTACCAAGTACTTTTGGTCTTGTTTCTAGTGCAAACATTTTACTTCACTTCAAATAAGACAAAACAAACTTTCAAGTAACATATAGAGGCTTGTTTTAATTCAATAGTTCCTTAATATTGATGAAAAAGTTCTAGTTCTATTGATTATTTCACTTATAACATGAGAAAATGTCTCGATATAAATGAAATAAACTGCCAGTGGAACTAGAACTGGGTTGCTAGGTAACGGCTGGGCTTGGCTGGCGTTGCTAGGTAACGATTGTGAAATCATCTGTTAGTGGAACTAGAACTTTTTCATCAATACTGAGTAAATGCTGACTTAAAACAAGCACCTATAGTTTGCTGAAAAGTTACTTATAAGTTTGTACACTTGAAATAAGACAAAACTAAGATATTTGCACTAGAAACTAGACCAAAAATGCTTGGTAAGATTCTGTGTTTTTGCAGTGAGAGGTTTGTCTTAAGTAAGACTGATGTGCTTGTTTTTTTTTCTTGCAGAACTGAGATAGCGAGTCATCTGCCTTTAAGCTGCGTCGCTCCTGTCTCGTCTCTCACAGGGAGCCGGAGGGGAGACGAGAAAATACCAAAGATGGAAGACAGGAATAGTCGTGGTGGCCTGTTTCTCATTACACGGGGGGCCAAAGTGGATGTTTGACCTGAAGAAACCTTGACTTCGACTGCCTCTGATCCTCCATGTTAACAACACAGAATAGAGCTGGAGAATCAGGCGGCTCATTGTGTGACACCCACAGGTTTAGAACAATATTCCACTTGTTTTTCTGGCAAATCCTGCGTTAGTGCAGCTTGAATGTGTTTCTCGGCTCAGTTGAAAATCTCTTGAGATAAAAATCGCTGGAACATTGATGTGTACGAGCGCGAGTTATGTTTATTTTTAAAGAACTGCACAGCACTCAGCTGAAGTTCAATTATAAACAGATCAAAATCCAATAAAACGTTTTAAGAATCGGATTTCAAAGGTGCTGCCACAGTCAGCAAAACCCAGGTTTAGAGGTGGATGATTTTATGCTTTTAGCCACACATGGACGGCCAGTTACATTCTTAGATAATGAGATTTCAGTCTGCTCAGTTCTGCCCATTTCCAGCTCCTTTCAGAATGAGCTGTTTTAGGGCTCTGTCACTTTAAATCCAAAGCAGCAGCACCTGGCCACGCCCCCACAACTCAATGTTTACAGTCACGCATAAAAATGGATGTAATGGTGCGCATCTTTGAAGAGCAAAAGTTGGGCCTCCTCCACAACCAACAATAATGCAGCAAGTGGTTTCTGGACGGTAAATCAACAACAAAACTCTTGTCTTTCCCATCAGCCATTGTACAGAGCATACAGCGGTAAAACCAGCAGACCAAACATGCTGGAGCACAGCTTCGGTTGCTAGGTAACGGCACTGTGCCCATCGAGTGCCGATGGACACAAAAAAGCATTAGCTTATTGCCAAAAACTGACTAGCTGTTTTATTTAAGTGCCTGGGTTGTTTTTAGAAGCTGAGCTGAGCCCCAAATGGAAGCACAGAAATGTGCAAAATGTGAATTTTGCATAATAGTTCCCCTTAAGATATTCACAACCAGTGGCCCAGAAGCCACTAGAGCCAAGAAACACACTGCTACGACCCAGCGAAGTTTTCCACCAGCAGAGCGGCATAATGCTCAGTCTGTGCTTCAAACTGCTGATGAAGGAGCTCCTCACAGCCTCATCATGTCTGGAGGAATGAAGGAGAAATTTTAATAAGATGCTTCCCTGGTTGGTGAACCTTCACGGAGACACTAGAGACATGTGGAGTTTGACAGAAGCTCTCTTGTTTTCACCTGCTGAGAAATAAAATGAGCCCGAAACACTTGATTTCTTTTTGTTTTAAGTAAATAAGTCCTTAAATATCGATGAAAAAGTTCTAGTTCCATTGGCAGAACATGGAGAAAATGTTTTGTCATAAGTAAAATAATCTGCCAGCGGAACTAGAACTGGGTTGCTAGGCAACGGACTGGGCTTGGCTGGCGTTGCTAGGTAACGATTTGGAAATAAATTAAATAACCTGCCAGTCGAACTAGAACTTTTTCATCAATATTAAGGAATCGATTACAAAAAACAAGTGTCTATCTTGCTGAAAAGTTACTTATGTTAGTTTTGTCTCATTTCAAGTGAACTAGAAATTTAAATTTACTGATCCCAAAGGGAAATTAAGGGGGAAATATCTGGAGTATGATAAATATTATTCTTAAATATTTAAGCTTCTCATAAGATATCATTTTTGTTGATATATGCTGTGCATGTTCCAACTTTTATTGGAGGATAATAATCGGACTCCAGTAGCAGAAGTTTCTTGGGAACATTATCGCTGGAACAGTGTTTTCCTTTCACAAAATCTGGACTTCACATAAACCGCTTAGCCTTTTCTCACAGTTGTTACCCAACTACAATACACATATTTTTAATATGGACCTCTATTATCACTTTATATTACCACTGCTTCGAACCAACTCTTTCAAAAAAAAAAAAAAAAAAAAAACTCTGCAGTAGCCATCCAAAAAGTTTCTCAAGAAGAGTAAAAAGTATTTGGAAAAAAAAAAATCTTCTCAAGTACTGAGTAACTGATCAACTTCAATCATTAATATGAAAAAATTACATTGTCAGACTGACAAAAATGTAAAGTTAAGTGGAAATTTGTTATTTTAAGGGCCAAAATGACAATAATTCATATAAGTAATAAAAAAAAGTAACAAAATCAGGCAAAAGAAAAATTTTCCAAATCAGTTTCTCTCAATAAAAAAAAACTTCAGAAACTTTAACAAAAACTGCAGGTGTTTTTGGATGGTAAGTCAACAACAAAACTCTTGTCTTTTCCAGCAGCCACTGTACAGAGCACACATTGTACAGTCCTTAAAATACCAAATTCCCCAACTGCAGGTGGGGAATTTTTCTTTTCATTCAGTGGGTAGAAAATACAGAAATTTACTCAAGCGTAGAAATACTTCATAATAAAATTACTCAAGGAAAAGTAAAAAGTACAGTGTAGTAAAAATACACCTAAAATGTTTTTTTTTCTCCAAAAAAAAAGTTACTCCAGTAAATATAATTAGTTAATACCCAAGTTTGGTTTTTTGATATCCTTTTGAGATGTTTGTAAACTCAAATTCAAAAGTACTTTATTAATGTCAAAGGGAAATTAAATCAGTATTTATAATTGTTGAGGTGGTTGATTTAAATATTGTGCTGAATTTAATTTTGTTTCCATCTTAAAGAGTATTGCTATGTCTTTTTGTAATGTCTGTAAAAGGACTATTTAATTGAAATGTGTGTTGTGTGGACCCCAGGAAGAATCCTTAAACAAACAAATACGAAGTGTAAATTCGTTGATCTGGCATTTCAGGGTTGAAACGCCAACAACAGGAAAGAGGAAGGAGATTTAATCTGAATGAAATGAGCAGATATGAGCTTCAGTGTGACCGGAGGCGGATAGCACCGGTCCAGCTCTCTGTTGACTGCTGTTTACCTGGCAGTAACCATAGTGAGCTCGCCTTATATCTGAGCTGAAAGTAGGCCAGAGGCAGGATGAGAGCTAAACAGAGCGGCGTCGCCTCGACGAGACACCAGGACAAAACACAGAGTCTCTAAAACTGATGCTCTGCGGCTGCCATGACTGCAACCTCAAGTTCAAGTTTATTTTTAAAAATGGGGCAATGCTTTTTAATAAACATTTACATGTAAATACATGAGTTTATAACCAGGTGGCTAATTTCCAACTCTGTCCCATTTGTACAATAATCACTGCAAAAACACAAAATTATTACCAGGTATTTTAAATATCTTGAAATAAAACAAATTAATTTAAAAGGAACTTTTTAGCTTGTATGAAGTAAATATTTCTTTAATATTGCTGACAAAGTTCTTATTCCATTGGCAGTTTCTCCATGGGGAAAAATGTCTTGCTATAAATTAAATAATCTGCCAATAAAATTAATATTAAATCATTATTTACTTAAAACAAGCCTCTATATGTTGCTGAAAAGTTACTTTTAAGTTAGTTTGTCTTATTTCAAGATATTTGCACTAAAATCTAGACCAAAAATACTTGAAGTAGGAGCTTGTTTTAAGTTAATAATTCCTTAACATTTATAAAAAAAGAACCAAGTTTCACTGGCAGCTTTTCACTTATAACAAGGGAAAAATATGTTGTAAGTGAAATAAATTGAATTAAATAATCAACTGATTAATGAATTTGTTTAATCGCTTTTCATCCCTCTCAGCTAAAAACAACTTGTTTTGCAGTGGATGCCTTCTGCGTCTGACCTCTCCTTCTAAGGCAGCTTGAAAAGGACGGAAATCAAAAGCTGCCATCACATGAAACGGCCAAAATAAGAAACGTCTTTCTTGGCTCCTTGACCGGCTCAGGCCAGGCCAGCAACTGTCCTTTGGGCTGCCACTTGTATTCATCCATAGGAGATATTTATACTTTTGGTCTTTGGTCTATTTCCTCCTGACAGCTTCCTGGGAATTCCTTTGATGCCCTGTATATGATATGGTGTGGGAGGGACGGGGACGTCTGCTTATAGATTCTGGTGACATCATCTACCATCTTCATCCCTGAAGGGTCAACCTCTCTGACGCCCTGACATGTTCAGCAAACCGAGTTTACTGGGACGCTCCTGGGAGTTTTATTGGTTGCTATGAGAGTTAGACACTGACGAGGCAAAATATTATAACCACCAAAAAGCCAAAATAGCCCTGACTTGTTGAGACATGAACCAAGATGTTAGCATCAGATGTTTTAGAGCAGGGGTGCCCAAGTCCAGTCCTCGAGAGCTACCATCCTGCAACTTTCAGATGCATTCAACACACCTGAATCAAATGAATGGCTCGTTATCAGGCCTCTCTAGAGCTGACCCCGGTCTGTTGGAGTAAGGATATTTCTAAAACTTGCAGGATGGTACCTCTCGAGGACTGGACTTGGGCACCCCTGTTTTAGAGTAATGGACTTGACGAAGCATGAATGGATTGAGTTCTGGAGGACTGAGTCTAAGGGTGTTTTTACACCTGATAGCTCAGTAGACGCAGTTCGATTGGTGATCAAAATGCCAACATTTGTTACATTTTCAGCTGCTGTGTTTTGCTTTCCAAACTCTTTGAAAAGGGTTTGGTTCCTCGCCTGTGGTGGCCTACACCAAGAACAACTGAAGGAAACAATACAAAAACCTCTGAAGAAGACACGGAGCTCAGCTTCCTCCATTCTTTACATTTTGCAAGATGTAAGTGAAAAAGGAGTCGCGTCATCAGATTTTAGCAGTTGTAGGATTTCTTGTTTGTCGTTGGTAAACGTAGTGTGGTCTTACCATAAAAGACATTTTCCTGCAGGTCATATACACACAACAACGGTTCTGTGACCTGAACCTTAATACACTGTAAGAAAAAGTCTGTAACTGCAGCTGCAGTTGGTGGTTACCATAGCAACCAGTAACTGACAGCTCCTCCCCCTTTTTCTGTTGGTCTGTAACTTTTTTTGTTGTTGTTGTTGTTGTTGTTGTTGTTGGTCTGTAACTGTAGCTGCGCCATTTCTCCAGCTAGTGCTAGACTCTGGCGTTTGTTTTGGTTGAGTTTACCCAGAATGCCCTGCGCTGTGGTCCACTTCCTGGTTTTGGAGCGGTCTCAGTTGAAGGTAGAGACTGAAGTTTTAGGCAGACCAATCCCGTTTAGTCCGCTTTTGGTACAACTATTTGCCAGGAAAATCCGGTTGGTTTGGGTGAATGTGCAAGGGAACTCTGACACGGCCCAATAAAACAAATTCCGTCTACAATCCTTGTCTCGGTCCGGTTGATGTGAACTCTGGTGCGGTTAACATTTGTAAACGGTAAGCAGAGCGGAGAGTGTCCTAAAAGCAGGAAGTGGACTACAGCGCAGGGCATTCTGGGTAAATACAACCAAAACAAACGTGAGTCTAGCGCTAGCTGGAGAAATGGCGCAGCTGCAGTTACAGACGCCAACAGAAAAAGGGGGAGAAGCTGTCAGTTACTGGTTGCTACGGTAACCACGAACTGCCAAGAGCCACATAACTTATAGACCAATGACCGTCAGGAGATAACTTTTTGGCTAAACGAAATTAATTTGACGTATAAACAAACCAATTTTGACAAACTAAAATCCCTGTTACACTTATAAGATAATAAGACAGTAATACTTTATTAAATCCCAAAGGGGCGGGGGGAGTTTTGTTATGAAGCGGATTTCTTACAGTAAACTGAGGTTCTGGTTGCAGAACAGTAGTTGTGGGTGTTTGGCCTGCAGGAATATGCCTTTTAAGGTAAGACCACAGAATGTTTCCTGCTGCATGTCTCTGCAGCCCCAGGGGGCTCACTGGGTGCTCTGGAGCCTTTCTGATAAGTTGTCACCGTTCAGTCATGCGAACAGATCTGCAGGGATTTTCCAACATGGTTCCCTTCCTTCAGGCCAAAAAAAGAAGCAGCAGCTGGCGGCCGTTTAGTTGATGCTTTGTTTGGGGTGAGCTTTTACACATCAGGCTAGCGCAGCTGAATTATGGCCAGGCCAGGAAAGTGAAACAACACAGAGGAAGAAAAAAGAAAAAGACATAAAGGAGTTTTCATTCTCATAATGTTGTGACCTCTGAGGAGCTGCATTGTGTTTCCACCAGAATAAACACCCAGATGTGTCTGTGAAATCCATCAGATTTACACTCGACACTGTGGGGACGAACACGGTTTAATGTTTACATTTCAGCTACTTTTACTGGAGTGTCAATCATTTTTAAGGACTGGGTCTCTTCTCAACCCCTAACAGCATGTAAAAATGTCCTGGAGAGAGTCCCAGAATGTGTCCAGATCAATATTCAACACTTCCAAGCAGTTTTACGTCCGTGTCTAACGCAGTAGAAGTCAGGATACAGATATTCCAGCAGTTAACTCTATAATTCAGGATTTGGTTCTTTTAAAATACCAGCTTGTAAAAGTAGACTTTAAAAACATTAAATCATATAAGTTTCTTTCAAAGAAGTCTGAAATCTTTTTAAAACTACAGATACGTCGCAAAGTTTTCACATTTTGCCACATCACAACTAAAAAGCTGTGTTAGCTTTTGCACCCTACAAGAGTCGACTTGCCTCTCAGTTCTGGGGAACATCTGTATCTTGGTAGATTTGCATCCATGCCTCCTCACTCTTCCATTTCTCAGATAACGGTTGATTGAACAGAAATGTAAGACGTTCAAATATTGAAAAATTGTTTTAGAACTCAACTGTGCTGGAGCTCCGCTTTGGTTGTAAGGGAACGAGCTGGACTTGGCTTTGGTTGCTAGGTAACGAGCTGGCTTGGCTTGGGTTGCTAGGTAACGACGCAGTGACTTAATAATCAGGAAATGTTTTTAAACGACTCATTTCCCAGACACCAAAACACAAGGCCATTGCCAGAAAACGGCTTTGTGAATTTTTTTTAAAGTGCTCATCAACTAGTTTCTAATGCAAATATCTTAGTACACTTGTAGTTAGTTTTGTCTTATTTCAAGGAACTTTTCGTTACGATGTAAGAGCCTTTTTAAAGTCAATACTTCCTTAATATAAGTGAAATAATCTGCCAGCGGAACAAGACATTTTCACTTATGAGAAACATGTCTTGTTCCACTGGTGGATAATTTCACCTATATCTAGCACTTTTTCAACAAAATTAAGGAATTATTGACTTAAAACAAGCTCCAATTTCTAGCTGAAAAGTTACTTTTGTCTTAAACTAAGATAGCTGCACTACAAACTAGACTAAAAATACTTAAGTGTTTTTGCAGTGTGTGAGTAGAAAAATGTGCAAAAAGTGAATTTTGAATATTAAGTCCCCTTTAATGTCTCAGAAGCTGCTGTTTTTGGACTTTCTGATGCTGTTTGTTGTCTCTAATGTCCTCTAACAAACCTTTAAGGCTTTCACAGAACAGCTGGATTTACAAAGAGATTGATTAAGCTACAGACTGTTTACTTTTTAGATTTCCTCTGGATTTATGTGGGAATATCAAAGGGGTAAAGTTCAGTCACACGGCAGTTTTCAGACTTTCAGATATCATTATTCCTGAATCTTACAGTCATGTGTTACCCTCTGTTAGAATACGGTTGTAGCATAAAAAAAATATTGGAAAACTTCAATATTTTAAATACTTTTGCAGAGGACTGCATGTAAAAATAATATTATAATTCCTTACTTTTTTGTCATTGCTTCTACTCCAGTGATCCAAAACTTCATCAGATCTTATATAACTTCCTTTTCCCACGAGTTGCAGGTCACAGAGTTGCTTTCCTAAAGACGGGATAAAAATATTAGTCTCCACAAAAAAGAAAAAAAAACAACATGTTTTTAAAACAACACTGCAAAATTCATCTATATCTTATTAATATGTTTAATTGTTTTAGGGTTTCCTTGGAGTGTCAGACACATATTGGCCCAAGTTTCTGCTCACAAGCAAGAAATTTGACTGTGTTTTCACAAAACCACAACATACAGTCATTAAATAATATAAACTTTGGAAGCCTGTCAAACTGGAGGTCCGCAGGCCACATCTGGTCCGCCACTGCCATTTCTGGAGGACCAGAGAGATATAGTTTCTATTATTTTATCTGTCAATTAAATCAGTTTGTATTTGTATGGGGCCAATTTACATAAATGTGAACAGATACTATATATTATTTAATATTAAGGCCAAATCAAATGCAGAGAAAGTTATATTTAAACAGTTTGTTAGAGGATAGATTTACCTTTACAATCTGGCACAACCGGTCCTTTGAGGACATTTGTGATCTTCATGTTGCCTGAAATAAAAAGAAGTTTGCTTCAGGATAATAAATAAGTAAATAAATATGTATGTATGCAATCATTTTTTAAGACAAAACAATTTAAAATAACATAAATGATGTTCATATAACTGCAGTGATTTGTGTTTGCAGACAATCCAAACACACAATGACTAAGAGAGAAACTATTGTCATCAAATAAAAATTAAAATGAAAAAGAGGGTCAAGAAAGTGAACATGATTTAGAAATAAATGACTGTTTATTCGGATGCTTGTTATGAGTTTTCAGATTAATTTGTTTCCATTTTCTGCAGAACTGAAGTGTTGCAGCTGCTACATGATCTGAGTGAGATAACGGTGAACAGCGCCCTCTGCTGCTCTCATTATGAACTCCAAGAGCCTAATTTAACAACATCCAGGCTTGTCTGCTGCAGATTTAACCCTATTAATCGGATTGTTTCTTCATTGTTGGCATTTAAGCCGATCTGAACACAAACATTCCTCGCATACGTGCGTGTCGGACCTGTTTAATTCTGTAAATGTCCGCATTTCTCTGCTGGGACCAGATTATGACACCAACATCACATCAGCAAGACGTCTTAAAAAACTGAGGGCAAGTCAGATGTGGGGCTTTGCTCCAAAGCTCTTTTACAAATATTATGTTTTCCCTAATGAGATTATCTGCATGCGCACTTCCCTGAGGGCAGGGAGAGGAAGAATGAAAATGACTCGAGTATTTAGTGGGCTTGGGCTGATCCCAGGGCCTTGCATGCAACCTGTTAAATCGCTGGGCAGCTAATGAGCGGCTTGCGTGCCAGTCGATCATTAGTGCCCCCCCTCAGAAATGGTGACCAAACACCTGACATTTCCCCCACAATCACCCAGAAGACGAACTGCAGAGGCCTGTCGGCAGCCAGCAGCCAAATATCTTAATATTCACACCAAAACTTCACATTTTGACACGTTACAGCTTGTTTTAACTTTTCCATACACAATATAAAAATAAAGAAAAAAATACTGCCTGTGAAAAACCAGAAACCAAATATTGTAAATTTTAACATTCACACCAGAACATCACATTTTATCAATTTACAACTTAAGTTTGTCTATTTTTTGCCTTTTTACTTTTCCATACACCAGTTAAAAATAAAGGAAAAAACCATGCTCCTTGTAAAAAACCAGCAGTGAAATATTTTAAATTTTAATATTCATAACCATTGAACTTCACATTTTGTTGCAACAGAGTTTAAGTTTATTTATTTTCTGTTTTGTTTTTTTACTTTTCAATATGCAAGACAAAAATAAAGGAAAACAAGACGAAACTACTACAGAAATGGATAAAACCTCAAAATTAACTCATATAATCCAAGTATCTTCAAAGAGTTGCTGTAGATGGTACTGCTGTGCGTAGGAAGGATCTCCTGTAGCAGTCAGTCATGCAACAAATATGAAAAGACCTCTGACTGAAAACTTGCTGTATGCCAGTCGCATAACTGTTAAAACCTGCTAACAGTTCAATATCCGAGTAGCAGAGATGAGATTCCTAGATAGCATCATCTGGATGACAACAAGCACTGCTAATCCACTTCATTTGCTTTTGTTGCTCCAATTTCAGTCGGGCAGAGAGACGATTATGATAGACAGGAAAAAAATCAGGTGGCATTGCATCCATAAAGGCTCCTTTTCAATTGCCCTGAGGTTTGGGATCATAGTTCAGATGATATTTGAGTTTTTTAGATGCTAATCAGTTGCTCCCGGTTGTAAAACGATACCACGTTGCCGTGGTTACGCATCATAACAGCTCTCTGAAAGTAAATAAAGAAGTAAGATCAAAAATCCTCCAAGCCACACAGCATCCAGAAGCAGAGGGAATACTTGTCCAAACATGCGATTCCTCTAACCAAAACTATTATGAACGTGTAAAAAAGAAAAGAAAAAAGAACTGAACAAAATGAATGAATGCAACAGAGCTGGTCCGACATAAAGTTTTTTCCTCTAAACTGCCTTTTATTTTACTTTTATTGTTAAATTATGCAATCAACTTAAATACTTTCACATTTGTTCTCATTCAACTCCTTCTGCAAACAGGAAAATAATTGTCTTTTTATCTCAAAAACCTCCCGATTGTTAAGTCACAACACAGACTCTGCGCTGTCACCTAGCAACCCCAGCCAAACCCAGCCCTGTTACCTAGCAACCCCAGCGAAGCCCAGTTCTGTTACCTAGCAACCCCAGCCTTGTTACCTAGCAACCCCAGCCAAGCACACCTCTGTTACCTAGCAACCCCAGCCAAGTTACACTTACCATCCAGAAACCACTTCCTGCATTCTTGTTGGTTGAGCTCCCCTAATGCCCTAACGCTCCCCTAATGCTTTTCAAAGATGTACGGTACTACAGCTGTATATCTGTTGGCAACCATTTTGACACACTGAGTTTGGGGGCGTGGCCAGCAGCAACTTATTTGGATTTAAAGAGACAAGCCACCCTTAAAAAGTTCATAGGCAGAGCTGAAATGTCATTATCTAGATGATTTTGTGGAAAAAAAATAATTTTGTTCATTTTTTTAGAGCAACTATTGCTTTCTACTCATTCAGAACCATTTATTTTATTTCATAGTCTCCTTTGCAGGAGTTTAACTCACAATCATCCATTACCAAATAGCTGCTCATGGTTGTACTCTTCATTTTTTAGTATTTTTGTACAATAACCACCGGGTGGCGCCCTGACATAAAGACAATAGATCATCATTTGTCTGCTGTGTAACATCTTCATACTTCCATGCTTTTAAAAATAACACAGTTTAATTGTTTTATACATAGTTATCTGTTGCTGGTTGAATTAAAGTCATTTTATATCAGAACACATATTTTGGACATGAATCATGTTCAGAGACTTTCTTCATTCAGCTGTCAGAGAATAAGAGGATACACCAAAACTATTGAAAGAAATAAAATCTTTCCCAAAAATGTTCCTCTGAGCAGCTTGGTTTGATACAGTGGAAACAAATTCAATCACTGTTGGAGCTTGTAGGTCTCTTTTGTTTAGTTTGTGGTATAAAAATGTTCCAGATAAACATTTTGTACACTTTATTTTATTAAAATCTTTTCTTCCCTAAACAAAGAGTTTCTGTGTAGGAGACGGCAAAAAGCAAAGAAAGTGATCCAGCTGTGACTGGCATCAAGCAATTTTCTGAACAATTTTAGCAATGTATCAGTTTTCAGAACATCCATGATGATAATCTATGCTCCTTTGGATTGAGATCTGGTTAATCTGGAGAACAAGAAGCTCATTGTCATGTCTGAGATGATTTGAGCTTTGCAGCATGGTGCTTTACCGTACTGAACTAGCAAATGGGCACAATTTGGAGGTGTGCGTCCTTTCCCATGGCTCTAAATCTGACTTCACTGGAATTAAATATGCAATAAAAATCAATTGTTTAATAATTAGATGCTGAACAGAGTCCATCGCGATCCTAAAATGCCCCAGAAAACCACATTTTTGATGTAAATGCTTTATCAAAATTCTGTTTAAGGATTCCTTATATCACTAATGTAAGTGAATTTACTGTGAATAACGATTTTTACGGGGAGTTTCTCTTAACTGTTTGACTTGTTTTCATTTTAATAATAAATTTTCTGTAAATTACATTACCTTTAGCTATAAATTGAAATCTGTCATAAACAAATCATACCTCATGTATGTTATGTGTATTTATTGTTAATTTTTGTTAAATCAGGCATATTTATATGGTCTATTCATGTTGATTAATGTGAATTGTCCCCTTTTTGAAAACTAAATAAATCTAAAGAAATTTGAATCAATGTTTAGTGACATTTTTTGTTTGTCAATGACCCATAAAACCTAAAGCCAGCACTGATCCAAGGGCACACGAAAATAAAATTTGTTTTTAAGTGTACTTACAAAGATAAACTATAATTTTCCATGCTTTTAATCATCTTTATCCGTCCAAAAAGAGTTTAAGCAAACATCATATGCATTTCCTTCATCCCATTATAATTTAAATGAATTAACAGTAAACTTAGATGTTGCTCTTTCCAATGAGACTTTTTATTCTTAGTTGACATCGGTGCAGAATATTATGAAGGAGCTAAATCCTTGCATGCTAACTGATCCATTAAAGCTCCAAACTGATCCAATCCAAGTCAGCTTTTCTAAATTACATAAACCTTATTAGAAGAGTTTAACAGCTCAGAAAGTGGAGCAGTCACAACACAGGCGCCATATGACTGAAATCTTCTTGGCAAGCTCAAAACAAAAAAAATAATTATGAAAATCTCATTTGCAGTCTGACATTGAGAGCTCTTTGTTGCAGTGTGGGAAGTTTTCAGCTGACCTGAAGTGGCACCACTATGTATGTTAGCATATAAAGTTCAATATCATGCAATAATTTGGAACATAATTACTTAACTTTAATTAATTAATTAAGCTGTACCACTGGATGAAAAGTTAAGTTACATTTATTCATAAATCAATTTATAAACATTAAGGACTAACTAAATGCTAAAGGGGGATTTTGCATGTTTTTTTTGTACTTCTATTTGTGTCTCTTCTGCTTCTGAAAACAGTCAAAGCACTTTAAAAAAAACACCCAGTGTTTTTAGGTAATAAATAATTGTTTGGTGTCTAGAAAATGAGTAGTTTAAAAAAATCTCACAATTGTTAAGTTACATTCCACAACTACTGTGCAGCAACCTAGCAACCAAGTGGAGTCCTGCCCGTTTCCTAGCAACCCCAGGAGAGTTCCAGTCCATTTGGTCAGCTGGTTTTACCAATGTATGAACTGTGGCTGCAGGAAAAGAAATGTTTTATTATTAACTTACCATCCATCCAGAGACTTTTTAAATTTAAATAATAAACTGAACTAAATATTCAATGTTTGATAACTAAGATCAATTGGAATGTTTGTGTGATTGAACTAAAGTTATTTTTTGTGGTAAAGTGTTTCAAAACGACATCTGCTGTGAAATTACATTATATAAATAAACTGGACTGAGTTAAATATTTGTACCAGAAAGTGAAATAAATAAAAGCATATGTTTTATTGGGTCTAAGGAAAGTTTTCAAAGCAGATTGAACAATGTTGGGGTTTCTGCTTGATTTGGCTTACACAGTTAAGTGACTTTATTTTCAAACTGTGTTAAAAACTGAGGAAAATACAGTGAGAGATAGTCTTTTAAAAAAAAGTTTTGTCTGGATGGTGAGGCTAAATATTTAGCTTCCAGTGCCATCTAGTGGTCATGTTGACATGCTGCAACACAGTGTAGTTTCTGTGGGATTCATAACTCTGCATCTATTAAAAAAATAACAATATGTACTCTATAATAGTTTACTTTCGTGTTTATGTGCAAAGTAAATCCAATTTAAAGCAGCAAAGATATAAAGAAAAAATGTAAAACCAAGTGTAAGCAGCCAATAATCTAAGTTTTAATCAACACAGGCCTTGTTAAGCCCTAAATTAAATTTTACCTGGTGATTGTTTTTAAATTTCCAATTCACAACAAGCTCAATTACTCAAGACCTGATTTATCTAATCCAGATTATCACTATTATTAAACCTTCCCCCCCGCCCCCCGAACTTCAAACCAGTTAATTTTTAAACTATTTTCATGTAATTCATAAGTCATAATATTACTATTGCTTTTTGGAAACTTCAGAGTGCAATGTTGGTTGTTCAAAAACATATTTTGACTCAATTTCAAAGTCCTACTTAAGTCATAGCAACATTAATAAAATAATCAAAATATTGGGATTGAAAACTCAGGTCATTCCATAAGTGCCTACTGGATCTAATTAGCATCAAACCTAAATTTACACTAGCTGCAGTTTTCAAATGCATTATTAGAAACTTTGAATAACTTGATGTACAGCAAAAACATTTTTAAACAATTGCATTTAAATGATTTTGAACAAAACTGTGATTAAAATACTACAAAAGTCCATTACTTCTCCTAGCCTCTTTTTGGCAATACTAATTAAGTTTTACAAATTGAATTTCAGCATATATTTTTGAGCAATCATTGATGTTCATTCTGCAATGTTTCAAATAAAGCTAAATACTGAAAGATCCTTTTACTGTAATGTCCTAAAAGCTTTTATTCCCTGTTTCACTGTTAAAAATATATTGTTTTAGGGATGTACTGCTTATGTAAATATTTATTCATATANCAAGTTTCACTGGCAGCTTTTCACTTATAACAAGGGAAAAATATGTTGTAAGTGAAATAAATTGAATTAAATAATCAACTGATTAATGAATTTGTTTAATCGCTTTTCATCCCTCTCAGCTAAAAACAACTTGTTTTGCAGTGGATGCCTTCTGCGTCTGACCTCTCCTTCTAAGGCAGCTTGAAAAGGACGGAAATCAAAAGCTGCCATCACATGAAACGGCCAAAATAAGAAACGTCTTTCTTGGCTCCTTGACCGGCTCAGGCCAGGCCAGCAACTGTCCTTTGGGCTGCCACTTGTATTCATCCATAGGAGATATTTATACTTTTGGTCTTTGGTCTATTTCCTCCTGACAGCTTCCTGGGAATTCCTTTGATGCCCTGTATATGATATGGTGTGGGAGGGACGGGGACGTCTGCTTATAGATTCTGGTGACATCATCTACCATCTTCATCCCTGAAGGGTCAACCTCTCTGACGCCCTGACATGTTCAGCAAACCGAGTTTACTGGGACGCTCCTGGGAGTTTTATTGGTTGCTATGAGAGTTAGACACTGACGAGGCAAAATATTATAACCACCAAAAAGCCAAAATAGCCCTGACTTGTTGAGACATGAACCAAGATGTTAGCATCAGATGTTTTAGAGCAGGGGTGCCCAAGTCCAGTCCTCGAGAGCTACCATCCTGCAACTTTCAGATGCATTCAACACACCTGAATCAAATGAATGGCTCGTTATCAGGCCTCTCTAGAGCTGATCCCGGTCTGTTGGAGTAAGGATATTTCTAAAACTTGCAGGATGGTACCTCTCGAGGACTGGACTTGGGCACCCCTGTTTTAGAGTAATGGACTTGACGAAGCATGAATGGATTGAGTTCTGGAGGACTGAGTCTAAGGGTGTTTTTACACCTGATAGCTCAGTAGACGCAGTTCGATTGGTGATCAAAATGCCAACATTTGTTACATTTTCAGCTGCTGTGTTTTGCTTTCCAAACTCTTTGAAAAGGGTTTGGTTCCTCGCCTGTGGTGGCCTACACCAAGAACAACTGAAGGAAACAATACAAAAACCTCTGAAGAAGACACGGAGCTCAGCTTCCTCCATTCTTTACATTTTGCAAGATGTAAGTGAAAAAGGAGTCGCGTCATCAGATTTTAGCAGTTGTAGGATTTCTTGTTTGTCGTTGGTAAACATAGTGTGGTCTTACCATAAAAGACATTTTCCTGCAGGTCATATACACACAACAACGGTTCTGTGACCTGAACCTTAATACACTGTAAGAAAAAGTCTGTAACTGCAGCTGCAGTTGGTGGTTACCATAGCAACCAGTAACTGACAGCTCCTCCCCCTTTTTCTGTTGGTCTGTAACTTTTTTTGTTGTTGTTGTTGTTGTTGTTGTTGTTGGTCTGTAACTGTAGCTGCGCCATTTCTCCAGCTAGTGCTAGACTCTGGCGTTTGTTTTGGTTGAGTTTACCCAGAATGCCCTGCGCTGTGGTCCACTTCCTGGTTTTGGAGCGGTCTCAGTTGAAGGTAGAGACTGAAGTTTTAGGCAGACCAATCCCGTTTAGTCCGCTTTTGGTACAACTATTTGCCAGGAAAATCCGGTTGGTTTGGGTGAATGTGCAAGGGAACTCTGACGCGGCCCAATAAAACAAATTCCGTCTACAATCCTTGTCTCGGTCCGGTTGATGTGAACTCTGGTGCGGTTAACATTTGTAAACGGTAAGCAGAGCGGAGAGTGTCCTAAAAGCAGGAAGTGGACTACAGCGCAGGGCATTCTGGGTAAATACAACCAAAACAAACGTGAGTCTAGCGCTAGCTGGAGAAATGGCGCAGCTGCAGTTACAGACGCCAACAGAAAAAGGGGGAGAAGCTGTCAGTTACTGGTTGCTACGGTAACCACGAACTGCCAAGAGCCACATAACTTATAGACCAATGACCGTCAGGAGATAACTTTTTGGCTAAACGAAATTAATTTGACGTATAAACAAACCAATTTTGACAAACTAAAATCCCTGTTACACTTATAAGATAATAAGACAGTAATACTTTATTAAATCCCAAAGGGGCGGGGGGAGTTTTGTTATGAAGCGGATTTCTTACAGTAAACTGAGGTTCTGGTTGCAGAACAGTAGTTGTGGGTGTTTGGCCTGCAGGAATATGCCTTTTAAGGTAAGACCACAGAATGTTTCCTGCTGCATGTCTCTGCAGCCCCAGGGGGCTCACTGGGTGCTCTGGAGCCTTTCTGATAAGTTGTCACCGTTCAGTCATGCGAACAGATCTGCAGGGATTTTCCAACATGGTTCCCTTCCTTCAGGCCAAAAAAAGAAGCAGCAGCTGGCGGCCGTTTAGTTGATGCTTTGTTTGGGGTGAGCTTTTACACATCAGGCTAGCGCAGCTGAATTATGGCCAGGCCAGGAAAGTGAAACAACACAGAGGAAGAAAAAAGAAAAAGACATAAAGGAGTTTTCATTCTCATAATGTTGTGACCTCTGAGGAGCTGCATTGTGTTTCCACCAGAATAAACACCCAGATGTGTCTGTGAAATCCATCAGATTTACACTCGACACTGTGGGGACGAACACGGTTTAATGTTTACATTTCAGCTACTTTTACTGGAGTGTCAATCATTTTTAAGGACTGGGTCTCTTCTCAACCCCTAACAGCATGTAAAAATGTCCTGGAGAGAGTCCCAGAATGTGTCCAGATCAATATTCAACACTTCCAAGCAGTTTTACGTCCGTGTCTAACGCAGTAGAAGTCAGGATACAGATATTCCAGCAGTTAACTCTATAATTCAGGATTTGGTTCTTTTAAAATACCAGCTTGTAAAAGTAGACTTTAAAAACATTAAATCATATAAGTTTCTTTCAAAGAAGTCTGAAATCTTTTTAAAACTACAGATACGTCGCAAAGTTTTCACATTTTGCCACATCACAACTAAAAAGCTGTGTTAGCTTTTGCACCCTACAAGAGTCGACTTGCCTCTCAGTTCTGGGGAACATCTGTATCTTGGTAGATTTGCATCCATGCCTCCTCACTCTTCCATTTCTCAGATAACGGTTGATTGAACAGAAATGTAAGACGTTCAAATATTGAAAAATTGTTTTAGAACTCAACTGTGCTGGAGCTCCGCTTTGGTTGTAAGGGAACGAGCTGGACTTGGCTTTGGTTGCTAGGTAACGAGCTGGCTTGGCTTGGGTTGCTAGGTAACGACGCAGTGACTTAATAATCAGGAAATGTTTTTAAACGACTCATTTCCCAGACACCAAAACACAAGGCCATTGCCAGAAAACGGCTTTGTGAATTTTTTTTAAAGTGCTCATCAACTAGTTTCTAATGCAAATATCTTAGTACACTTGTAGTTAGTTTTGTCTTATTTCAAGGAACTTTTCGTTACGATGTAAGAGCCTTTTTAAAGTCAATACTTCCTTAATATAAGTGAAATAATCTGCCAGCGGAACAAGACATTTTCACTTATGAGAAACATGTCTTGTTCCACTGGTGGATAATTTCACCTATATCTAGCACTTTTTCAACAAAATTAAGGAATTATTGACTTAAAACAAGCTCCAATTTCTAGCTGAAAAGTTACTTTTGTCTTAAACTAAGATAGCTGCACTACAAACTAGACTAAAAATACTTAAGTGTTTTTGCAGTGTGTGAGTAGAAAAATGTGCAAAAAGTGAATTTTGAATATTAAGTCCCCTTTAATGTCTCAGAAGCTGCTGTTTTTGGACTTTCTGATGCTGTTTGTTGTCTCTAATGTCCTCTAACAAACCTTTAAGGCTTTCACAGAACAGCTGGATTTACAAAGAGATTGATTAAGCTACAGACTGTTTACTTTTTAGATTTCCTCTGGATTTATGTGGGAATATCAAAGGGGTAAAGTTCAGTCACACGGCAGTTTTCAGACTTTCAGATATCATTATTCCTGAATCTTACAGTCATGTGTTACCCTCTGTTAGAATACGGTTGTAGCATAAAAAAAATATTGGAAAACTTCAATATTTTAAATACTTTTGCAGAGGACTGCATGTAAAAATAATATTATAATTCCTTACTTTTTTGTCATTGCTTCTACTCCAGTGATCCAAAACTTCATCAGATCTTATATAACTTCCTTTTCCCACGAGTTGCAGGTCACAGAGTTGCTTTCCTAAAGACGGGATAAAAATATTAGTCTCCACAAAAAAGAAAAAAAAACAACATGTTTTTAAAACAACACTGCAAAATTCATCTATATCTTATTAATATGTTTAATTGTTTTAGGGTTTCCTTGGAGTGTCAGACACATATTGGCCCAAGTTTCTGCTCACAAGCAAGAAATTTGACTGTGTTTTCACAAAACCACAACATACAGTCATTAAATAATATAAACTTTGGAAGCCTGTCAAACTGGAGGTCCGCAGGCCACATCTGGTCCGCCACTGCCATTTCTGGAGGACCAGAGAGATATAGTTTCTATTATTTTATCTGTCAATTAAATCAGTTTGTATTTGTATGGGGCCAATTTACATAAATGTGAACAGATACTATATATTATTTAATATTAAGGCCAAATCAAATGCAGAGAAAGTTATATTTAAACAGTTTGTTAGAGGATAGATTTACCTTTACAATCTGGCACAACCGGTCCTTTGAGGACATTTGTGATCTTCATGTTGCCTGAAATAAAAAGAAGTTTGCTTCAGGATAATAAATAAGTAAATAAATATGTATGTATGCAATCATTTTTTAAGACAAAACAATTTAAAATAACATAAATGATGTTCATATAACTGCAGTGATTTGTGTTTGCAGACAATCCAAACACACAATGACTAAGAGAGAAACTATTGTCATCAAATAAAAATTAAAATGAAAAAGAGGGTCAAGAAAGTGAACATGATTTAGAAATAAATGACTGTTTATTCGGATGCTTGTTATGAGTTTTCAGATTAATTTGTTTCCATTTTCTGCAGAACTGAAGTGTTGCAGCTGCTACATGATCTGAGTGAGATAACGGTGAACAGCGCCCTCTGCTGCTCTCATTATGAACTCCAAGAGCCTAATTTAACAACATCCAGGCTTGTCTGCTGCAGATTTAACCCTATTAATCGGATTGTTTCTTCATTGTTGGCATTTAAGCCGATCTGAACACAAACATTCCTCGCATACGTGCGTGTCGGACCTGTTTAATTCTGTAAATGTCCGCATTTCTCTGCTGGGACCAGATTATGACACCAACATCACATCAGCAAGACGTCTTAAAAAACTGAGGGCAAGTCAGATGTGGGGCTTTGCTCCAAAGCTCTTTTACAAATATTATGTTTTCCCTAATGAGATTATCTGCATGCGCACTTCCCTGAGGGCAGGGAGAGGAAGAATGAAAATGACTCGAGTATTTAGTGGGCTTGGGCTGATCCCAGGGCCTTGCATGCAACCTGTTAAATCGCTGGGCAGCTAATGAGCGGCTTGCGTGCCAGTCGATCATTAGTGCCCCCCCTCAGAAATGGTGACCAAACACCTGACATTTCCCCCACAATCACCCAGAAGACGAACTGCAGAGGCCTGTCGGCAGCCAGCAGCCAAATATCTTAATATTCACACCAAAACTTCACATTTTGACACGTTACAGCTTGTTTTAACTTTTCCATACACAATATAAAAATAAAGAAAAAAATACTGCCTGTGAAAAACCAGAAACCAAATATTGTAAATTTTAACATTCACACCAGAACATCACATTTTATCAATTTACAACTTAAGTTTGTCTATTTTTTGCCTTTTTACTTTTCCATACACCAGTTAAAAATAAAGGAAAAAACCATGCTCCTTGTAAAAAACCAGCAGTGAAATATTTTAAATTTTAATATTCATAACCATTGAACTTCACATTTTGTTGCAACAGAGTTTAAGTTTATTTATTTTCTGTTTTGTTTTTTTACTTTTCAATATGCAAGACAAAAATAAAGGAAAACAAGACGAAACTACTACAGAAATGGATAAAACCTCAAAATTAACTCATATAATCCAAGTATCTTCAAAGAGTTGCTGTAGATGGTACTGCTGTGCGTAGGAAGGATCTCCTGTAGCAGTCAGTCATGCAACAAATATGAAAAGACCTCTGACTGAAAACTTGCTGTATGCCAGTCGCATAACTGTTAAAACCTGCTAACAGTTCAATATCCGAGTAGCAGAGATGAGATTCCTAGATAGCATCATCTGGATGACAACAAGCACTGCTAATCCACTTCATTTGCTTTTGTTGCTCCAATTTCAGTCGGGCAGAGAGACGATTATGATAGACAGGAAAAAAATCAGGTGGCATTGCATCCATAAAGGCTCCTTTTCAATTGCCCTGAGGTTTGGGATCATAGTTCAGATGATATTTGAGTTTTTTAGATGCTAATCAGTTGCTCCCGGTTGTAAAACGATACCACGTTGCCGTGGTTACGCATCATAACAGCTCTCTGAAAGTAAATAAAGAAGTAAGATCAAAAATCCTCCAAGCCACACAGCATCCAGAAGCAGAGGGAATACTTGTCCAAACATGCGATTCCTCTAACCAAAACTATTATGAACGTGTAAAAAAGAAAAGAAAAAAGAACTGAACAAAATGAATGAATGCAACAGAGCTGGTCCGACATAAAGTTTTTTCCTCTAAACTGCCTTTTATTTTACTTTTATTGTTAAATTATGCAATCAACTTAAATACTTTCACATTTGTTCTCATTCAACTCCTTCTGCAAACAGGAAAATAATTGTCTTTTTATCTCAAAAACCTCCCGATTGTTAAGTCACAACACAGACTCTGCGCTGTCACCTAGCAACCCCAGCCAAACCCAGCCCTGTTACCTAGCAACCCCAGCGAAGCCCAGTTCTGTTACCTAGCAACCCCAGCCTTGTTACCTAGCAACCCCAGCCAAGCACACCTCTGTTACCTAGCAACCCCAGCCAAGTTACACTTACCATCCAGAAACCACTTCCTGCATTCTTGTTGGTTGAGCTCCCCTAATGCCCTAACGCTCCCCTAATGCTTTTCAAAGATGTACGGTACTACAGCTGTATATCTGTTGGCAACCATTTTGACACACTGAGTTTGGGGGCGTGGCCAGCAGCAACTTATTTGGATTTAAAGAGACAAGCCACCCTTAAAAAGTTCATAGGCAGAGCTGAAATGTCATTATCTAGATGATTTTGTGGAAAAAAAATAATTTTGTTCATTTTTTTAGAGCAACTATTGCTTTCTACTCATTCAGAACCATTTATTTTATTTCATAGTCTCCTTTGCAGGAGTTTAACTCACAATCATCCATTACCAAATAGCTGCTCATGGTTGTACTCTTCATTTTTTAGTATTTTTGTACAATAACCACCGGGTGGCGCCCTGACATAAAGACAATAGATCATCATTTGTCTGCTGTGTAACATCTTCATACTTCCATGCTTTTAAAAATAACACAGTTTAATTGTTTTATACATAGTTATCTGTTGCTGGTTGAATTAAAGTCATTTTATATCAGAACACATATTTTGGACATGAATCATGTTCAGAGACTTTCTTCATTCAGCTGTCAGAGAATAAGAGGATACACCAAAACTATTGAAAGAAATAAAATCTTTCCCAAAAATGTTCCTCTGAGCAGCTTGGTTTGATACAGTGGAAACAAATTCAATCACTGTTGGAGCTTGTAGGTCTCTTTTGTTTAGTTTGTGGTATAAAAATGTTCCAGATAAACATTTTGTACACTTTATTTTATTAAAATCTTTTCTTCCCTAAACAAAGAGTTTCTGTGTAGGAGACGGCAAAAAGCAAAGAAAGTGATCCAGCTGTGACTGGCATCAAGCAATTTTCTGAACAATTTTAGCAATGTATCAGTTTTCAGAACATCCATGATGATAATCTATGCTCCTTTGGATTGAGATCTGGTTAATCTGGAGAACAAGAAGCTCATTGTCATGTCTGAGATGATTTGAGCTTTGCAGCATGGTGCTTTACCGTACTGAACTAGCAAATGGGCACAATTTGGAGGTGTGCGTCCTTTCCCATGGCTCTAAATCTGACTTCACTGGAATTAAATATGCAATAAAAATCAATTGTTTAATAATTAGATGCTGAACAGAGTCCATCGCGATCCTAAAATGCCCCAGAAAACCACATTTTTGATGTAAATGCTTTATCAAAATTCTGTTTAAGGATTCCTTATATCACTAATGTAAGTGAATTTACTGTGAATAACGATTTTTACGGGGAGTTTCTCTTAACTGTTTGACTTGTTTTCATTTTAATAATAAATTTTCTGTAAATTACATTACCTTTAGCTATAAATTGAAATCTGTCATAAACAAATCATACCTCATGTATGTTATGTGTATTTATTGTTAATTTTTGTTAAATCAGGCATATTTATATGGTCTATTCATGTTGATTAATGTGAATTGTCCCCTTTTTGAAAACTAAATAAATCTAAAGAAATTTGAATCAATGTTTAGTGACATTTTTTGTTTGTCAATGACCCATAAAACCTAAAGCCAGCACTGATCCAAGGGCACACGAAAATAAAATTTGTTTTTAAGTGTACTTACAAAGATAAACTATAATTTTCCATGCTTTTAATCATCTTTATCCGTCCAAAAAGAGTTTAAGCAAACATCATATGCATTTCCTTCATCCCATTATAATTTAAATGAATTAACAGTAAACTTAGATGTTGCTCTTTCCAATGAGACTTTTTATTCTTAGTTGACATCGGTGCAGAATATTATGAAGGAGCTAAATCCTTGCATGCTAACTGATCCATTAAAGCTCCAAACTGATCCAATCCAAGTCAGCTTTTCTAAATTACATAAACCTTATTAGAAGAGTTTAACAGCTCAGAAAGTGGAGCAGTCACAACACAGGCGCCATATGACTGAAATCTTCTTGGCAAGCTCAAAACAAAAAAAATAATTATGAAAATCTCATTTGCAGTCTGACATTGAGAGCTCTTTGTTGCAGTGTGGGAAGTTTTCAGCTGACCTGAAGTGGCACCACTATGTATGTTAGCATATAAAGTTCAATATCATGCAATAATTTGGAACATAATTACTTAACTTTAATTAATTAATTAAGCTGTACCACTGGATGAAAAGTTAAGTTACATTTATTCATAAATCAATTTATAAACATTAAGGACTAACTAAATGCTAAAGGGGGATTTTGCATGTTTTTTTTGTACTTCTATTTGTGTCTCTTCTGCTTCTGAAAACAGTCAAAGCACTTTAAAAAAAACACCCAGTGTTTTTAGGTAATAAATAATTGTTTGGTGTCTAGAAAATGAGTAGTTTAAAAAAATCTCACAATTGTTAAGTTACATTCCACAACTACTGTGCAGTTACCTAGCAACCAAGTGGAGTCCTGCCCGTTTCCTAGCAACCCCAGGAGAGTTCCAGTCCATTTGGTCAGCTGGTTTTACCAATGTATGAACTGTGGCTGCAGGAAAAGAAATGTTTTATTATTAACTTACCATCCATCCAGAGACTTTTTAAATTTAAATAATAAACTGAACTAAATATTCAATGTTTGATAACTAAGATCAATTGGAATGTTTGTGTGATTGAACTAAAGTTATTTTTTGTGGTAAAGTGTTTCAAAACGACATCTGCTGTGAAATTACATTATATAAATAAACTGGACTGAGTTAAATATTTGTACCAGAAAGTGAAATAAATAAAAGCATATGTTTTATTGGGTCTAAGGAAAGTTTTCAAAGCAGATTGAACAGTGTTGGGGTTTCTGCTTGATTTGGCTTACACAGTTAAGTGACTTTATTTTCAAACTGTGTTAAAAACTGAGGAAAATACAGTGAGAGATAGTCTTTTAAAAAAAAGTTTTGTCTGGATGGTGAGGCTAAATATTTAGCTTCCTGTGCCATCTAGTGGTCATGTTGACATGCTGCAACACAGTGTAGTTTCTGTGGGATTCATAACTCTGCATCTATTAAAAAAATAACAATATGTACTCTATAATAGTTTACTTTCGTGTTTATGTGCAAAGTAAATCCAATTTAAAGCAGCAAAGATATAAAGAAAAAATGTAAAACCAAATGTAAGCAGCCAATAATCTAAGTTTTAATCAACACAGGCCTCGTTAAGCCCTAAATTAAATTTTACCTGGTGATTGTTTTTAAATTTCCAATTCACAACAAGCTCAATTACTCAAGACCTGATTTATCTAATCCAGATTATCACTATTATTAAACCTTCCCCCCCGCCCCCCGAACTTCAAACCAGTTAATTTTTAAACTATTTTCATGTAATTCATAAGTCATAATATTACTATTGCTTTTTGGAAACTTCAGAGTGCAATGTTGGTTGTTCAAAAACATATTTTGACTCAATTTCAAAGTCCTACTTAAGTCATAGCAACATTAATAAAATAATCAAAATATTGGGATTGAAAACTCAGGTCATTCCATAAGTGCCTACTGGATCTAATTAGCATCAAACCTAAATTTACATTAGCTGCAGTTTTCAAATGCATTATTAGAAACTTTGAATAACTTAATTTACAGCAAAAACATTTTTAAACAATTGCATTTAAATGATTTTGAACAAAACTGTGATTAAAATACTACAAAAGTCCATTACTTCTCCTAGCCTATTTTTGACAATACTAATTAAATTTTACAAATTGAATTTCAGCATATATTTTTGAGCAATCATTGATGTTCATTCTGCAATGTTTCAAATAAAGCTAAATACTGAAAGATCCTTTTACTGTAATGTCCTAAAAGCTTTTATTCCCTGTTTCACTGTTAAAAATATATTGTTTTAGGGATGTACTGCTTATGTAAATATTTATTCATATATTTTGTAATTTTAAGCAATCATTTGGTTCAAAGAATTTAGAATTTCTTCATACCTAAATCATATTGCTTATAAATGCCAGTATTACGCAATTCTATTTCATAGTTGCCTAGTGTCGCTAAAAAGCCTCAAACCATATGGTTACATATTGTCTACTTCATTACACTGTATAAACTATTTTTTTATGAGTACTAAGTGCTTTAGCAGAAATGTTAAGGGAAACTGTGGTTGGATAAACATTGCGGCTAATTACTGTAATGAAAAATGACTGAAAGCAGAAATGCTAAACTCTATTTAAAAATGTTCTTATGTAAGAATTATCCAGACATTTTAAAGATAAAAAAAATCATGAGATAACACTGGGGTTTCCAACACATCTGGAGCAAAATATGCAGCAAATTAAAACAAATTCTTTTTTAAAAGCCATTAACTAATAGTTAATTAACCACACAATGGGAGGGAAGGACACTAAAAATAATGTGGTTAAGTTTAATCAAAGGTTTTGATTAAACCACAGGAAGATCATGTTGGATCCTCAACATTTCAAGGTCATCATTCAACCTGCGTTTCCATGGCAACCACAAGCCAGAGGTTAAACGTTTGCAGTTTGTGTTTGCTCCCAGCTCACTCTGCTGTCATAAATTACCGGTCACAGCAGATGACACAGAGCAGCGCTGCGCTGCAAGGAGGAGACCGAAAAATTAAAGGCCTGGATCTTCTTCTGAAGCTTTTTCTTATTTCACTTTTATCATCAGTGAAATTAAGATCACAGGAGTTCAGGAGATAAAACCTGAGTAAATATAAAATGCAGTTTCCAAATGATAATTTAAAAAAAGTTGGAAATCAATTTTTACAGCTACTGTAGCTGGTGTGCTGTATACTGCAACAGTATATTAGGACTACTATAAATAGAAAAAGTAATAGAATAAATTTCAGTCCAAAAAACTCAAAAATATTGAGATTAAGCTCAGAAAAATTCTAGAAAAATACTTGGAAATCTGTGAGCGTGAAAAGTTTAAAATTTGCTAGAAAAAAAAGATATATTGAGAGTAATCTAAGAAATTTCTAAAAAGACGAACATTTCTGAGTTTCACAAGTTGATATTTCCTGACTTTTGAAAGTCGGAACATTTCTGAAAGTCAACATTCTTCTTGTTTAATTTTACAATCTGTCCCGGACATCTCCATTGCAGTAATGACCGTCAATGTTATCTTTAGCTTTCATGTTCGCACAACTACGGCGTTCAACATTTTGAACATAGATATTTAAAATCAGTAAACATTTCTTTCTCACTTATTATATAAGCAGTGTTACACAATATCAGGATACAAAACGGAGTTTGTTTAACTAAAAAGTAGCTTGAAATAAGTACAAACCGAAACCAAAATGGCGCCAGCGGCGGTCTTTTAGCTTTTTCAGTCTTTTCATAGTTAAAAACGTGATAAAATATCGAGTTTACCAAACAATTTACGCATCCACATTTAGCTGTGTTTCTTATAATTTAGAATCCCTGTCATGCGTTTTTTTAATTCATTACTAACCTGTAAAACAGAGGGAAATGATGAGACAGACGACCGGAGAAGTTCCACATATTTGCCATATTGGAGAGGGAAGGCCTGTGATCTCGCTATACTGCCTCACAGAGCACTGCGCCACCCCATGGCATGGGGGTGTAACTACAACTTAAATAAAGCAACCCCCAAAGTGACATACTCTTTTTTGTTTTAAATCAATACAATAAAATTATGCGACAGACTGGCGACCTGTCAAGGGTGAACCCCGCCTCTCGGGAGCGTTACCTGGAGAGGCAGCAGCAACCCTCCTGACCCCATTAGGGACAGGGGTGTACAGATAATGGATGGATGGACAATAAAATTAAAGTGATTACACATTAGTGTGTCTCAAAGACAATCAAAAATGACCAGAAAATGATCAGAACACCCACAGATCACAACAGAATGTACTTTCCCTGAAGTCTTTCTTTTTTTCTCATTAATAGCTGCTAATTAATATCTGCAGAGGTAAATCTGTGCCGTTAAAAAGCTAACAACAAAGCACCTCCCTAGTTTTTGTTACTTATCCCTAAAAAGTTGATAAGTTGATGCTCTCTTGGTCCAAACAGAAAAAAGGCCGATAAAGGAGAATCTGTCTGGTTTGCATGAATAAATTCAGGGCAGAATCTCTCTTTTAATCTGTCATTAGTGAATCCAAAACAAGAGAACAGGACAAAAAAGAAAGAAAGCACAAGTAGTTCTTGATTAATTCAATGTTTAACCCTCTTAATCCTCATAAGGACATGTTCCCATCACGTGATCTGCTTAAGCACATCTGTTCAATCTTAATCCAAGGAGGCTTTTTTCTTAATGAATGTTAATGTGGATGTGAGCTAAATTGTCAGATAAGGCAAACAGTAATTAGATGGTAAGAAATTTTTGTCCATAAAATCTAACCCAAGAACAAATCTTGTTTTATGAGTTAGTTGGAATTAAGTGTGCCTGCATCTCACCTTTTAATCTGATGGATTATGGATGCTTTGTTGCAACTTTCATCCATCAGGATGTTTTTTAAAAAGATTTCGCCACACAAAACACAATGTGCGATTTTGCAGCTGAAGCTAATACACTTTTCCCCCTGCTGCACCCGAGGCAGAGCAGCATGTAATGAGAACAAGCGCTTTGAAAGTGCTGTCACATCTCACATCTCCAGGTGAACGGTCAGAGATTAGTGAGGTTAGCGGATGGGCCTGAAGGGAGGCACTGACAGAAACATGGCCGATCAATTTTCTGAACTCCTTCTCAAAGCCCCTTCGCTCCAGCTGCAACAAACGCCCCGTCTATCCACCTGAGCTTCGCCATCCACTTCCACTCCGGCTTTGTGGCAGCTAGAAAACTGTGATATGACAGACGTCAGTTCCCCTCGGGGGCCGCAGTGTGCACAAGGTGAAGCGGTGAGATATATTTGTCGCCAATAGCCAAACTCCTGGCTAATGGTGAATGAGGACGCAGTAGATGTGACATATTTAATCTCCTGAGCAGTTGGCACCAGGACTGCACAGACCCAGTGAAACATGCACTTTGGGGTGATTCAAACACCTTTTAGTGAATAACAGAAGTAAAATATCTTTACTGACACTGGATTTAAAGCACTAAATCCAGTGAAGAAGTCATGGGGAAGTCATGACGTTGATAAAGGCATCTTGATTGTTAGGAGAAACAATTAAAACCTTTTTGAAAATAGGCATAATGGTGATTTAGCAGCAATTTTCTGCAGGGTTGTACACCATGTTTGTCCAGTTCAAATAAATTCTGTGAACTTAAAATGAACCTGTTATGCAAAATTCACATTTTGCCCGTTTTTATATTTCCATGAGTTTATATTACTTCTAAAAAAAAAACAATCCAAGCACTTAATAAAAACACTCAGACATTTTTTTGGCAATAAGTTCATGATTTTTGAGCCGTTTCAAAAACCTCCGGAAAGTAACGTCACAGATCACCAGGCGCTGCCCGTTACCTAGCAACCCCAGCGGAGTTCACCCATTACCTAGCAAACCAGCATGTTTGGTCAGCTGGTTTTGTACAATGGCTGCTGGAAAAAGACAAGTGTTGGTTGTGCAGGAGGCTCCACTTCTGCTTTTCATAGATGCACGGTTATATAATTGTGCATCTCTCTGCATCTATTTTCAGGTCCGAGTGTAAACGTTGACTTGAAATAACCTGAGAGAATTATCTTCTGTTTGAGCTCTTTGTTCTGGATGAGTTCGGATCTACATCTTTTAGTTTCTAATTATTGTTTGTTATTTATTTGAATTCTAAATAAGCCTGAATCGTGAGAAATATACAAAAATCCTCTTTTCATTTTTGGCAGAATAATTATTGCTTAATAGAAAGGAAATATTTACAGTTCAGACTGACTTTTAGAAAATGTATTTAAACAATGGCTTAAAACACCAGCAAAGAACAACTAGGGAAAGACTGACTCATTTCTATTACATTGTTTGTATATAGAATATTATTCCTTTAGATAAATCAACACAATGGGTGCGAAGGTTTCCTCCAGTCAAATAGTTTTTAGTCTTACAGCATCTCAAGGTTGAGCAACTATTTACCTGCTCCACAGTGGTGCAGCAGTTGCCCAACAGTATATTGAGTGATATTCTGCCTCACACCGTGGAGTGCAAAGATTCACGGTTGTTATGGTTACGCATTTTCCACATCCAACCTTTAGCAGCCGATACAGAGTTCACGAACACGCCACACCACGTCCGGAGCAACCCAATGAACCGAAAACTCAGAACCTAAACATGTTTATTTTCACTCCACTGTTCCAGTTATCATCTCAAAGTGAGGCGCCAGTTCTTGGGAACAGCGAGGAAATCAATGCAGGGGGAAAATCTCCAGGCGAAAATCAGTTCAAATCAAATGTTGAGCATGCAGCTTCCAAGCCAAAAGAAAAAGTATAACCTCAGTCTGCACAGCATGTACAGTCTTTTGATTTTATATGTCCTTGGCTTTAACTATAAAACATACTGTGTTACTCTAAAAGCCAAGCTACAGATGTCAAGTCACTCTGTTTCTGTTTCTTTCTCTGTTTTTCTTTAAAAGCCAGAGTCTCGCAGCAGGAAGACTAAAAGACGAACCTTGAAAGTAGGACACAGGCGAATTGAAGTTCTGCTTCTTACAGTGAGCACTGCTCAGCTGCCTTGCTTGTTTCTTAGTTTGTGCACTTCTGCAAATACATCAAAATATGAACATCTTATTTTACAGTCTACTTGACCGTAAACAATTACGTTTTTTGTCATGTTTTATTCTCACCTTTCCATATAAAGCTAATACATATGCAAAATCATTCATATAACAAAGTGCATGAGTCCATCTGATACTGTCATGATCCGTGGTTTTCTGTTTATTTTGAGTTTTTCTGTGTTTATTCAGTCCTGTGTTCCTGTGAGTCTCTGTCCTGTCCTCCCCGTTGATTGCTCCCCAGGTGTGTCTCATTCCCTTGATTACCCCGTGTGTATTTAAACCCTCCTGTTGTCTGTGTTCCTCATCGGGTCCTTGTCGTTGTTCGTCACTCGCCAGTAGAACTGTAAAGTCCTGGTTTGTTTCCGTCACTCGCCAGTAGAACTGTTAAGTCCTGGTTTGTATTTGTTCCGTCTAGTCCGTTTTGTCAGTTGCTACCGGTATTTAGCTGCGTGCTTGTTCCTGCCGTGCTGCCTGCCTTGGACTGTTTGTGTGCTTTGTTATCATTAAATCTCCATCATCACCATAACCTGGGTCTCAGCGTCTCTCCTCACCATCAACAACCCCACTTCATGACAGATACAAATCATTTTGAAATTATATCACTAAGATGCTAAATTCATATTTTGTATCTTTTTGTACTTTTATTTGGGTTTCTACTGTTTCTTAAAAAAACACAGGCATTTTTTGTGTGTTTTAAAACATTAACATAAAAAGTTAATGTCTTTTGGGGTCTGGAAAATGAGCCCCTCCTGATTGTGCCGTTGCCTAGCAAACCCAGCTAAGCCTAACCCGTTACCTAGCAACCAAAGCTGAGTTTCAGGGTGTTTGAATTTGGATTTAAAGTGACAAGAGTCCCAAAAACATCTCGTAGGCAGAATTGACCAGACTAAATTCTCATTATCTACGAATGATTTTCTAATAAACATGTTTTTGTGTAACCTATAGTCCGAACCTGGTCAAGGAAGCATGACAGGTCACATTTAAAAACACACAGAAAGTACAAAATGCTCCAAAGTTAAGAAAGCAAGCACTTGATTTATACTGGAAACTATCTGAAACAAATACCTCCACCAATCATGAATGGCTGCAGTTGCATAAAAAAGTCTCTTACGTGCCTAAAACCATCTTTGATGAATTACTTCTAAAGGAATTTAATGAGTGCTTCACTTTTGTTTGGTGAGAAAACGGCTCTCAGGCAGAAACAGCTTGAACATTCAGGTCACAATAAATTGCCTGAGAACAAAATCTACAGCGTGGGCAATTATTCACAGGTTTAAAGATGGATATAATCTAGAGTGAATCGAAGCCTTTCATATATCAAAGAATGAGAAATGATAAATGTAACACTATAGATATAATGAGCCAGAGGCGAAGCTTTGAGGCAAATACATAAAAAAATACATGCATACACTGCAAAAACACAAAATCTTACCAAGTATTTAAGGTCTAGTTCAGAGGGGTCCAAACTGCGGCCCGTGGGCCATTTGGGGCCCCTGGACTGATTGTCTGTGGCCCCTGATTTCAGTTCAAGAAAGATACAAATTTAGCCCCTAGTTCAAGTCTTTCGTATAGATGAACACTTTCTATCTTTAATTAGGACAAAATTAAGAAAGACAAAGAAGGTATTGTCTATAACTCAAAACATTTGCTTTTAGCAATCTCCTCAAGAATTTTTACACGAAAACAAACTTTGCTTCACCCAAACCTGCTTATAATAAATTTAATAAACTTTACTAAATAAAATAAGAATGACCTAAATCTTGATTTTATTAATCACAATTGATTGTGTTCTATTTTTTGTCAATTGACACCTAGAAAATTAGCAACATCATTTTTAATACGGCAAACCTGCAGAACACTTTTTAAGTTTTAGATCCTTTTCCAGCAACAAATCACTTTGTCATAAACATGTTTTGTATAACCCATAAATCTACTTTATTTGCTTAATTTAAGTATTGTGTGTTTAGTTAGTTGAAAAAGTTAAAATAACTACTTATTTAGACTCGGCGATTTCAGCCAATTTAGCAAATGGTTTGGACACCCCTGGTCTTGTTTCGAGTACAAATATCTTAGTACACTGACAGAACTAACTTACATGTAACTTCATGGAAAGACATGGAAAGACAGCTCATTTTAAGTAAATAATTCCTTATTATTGGTGAAAAAGTACAAGTACCTCTGGGACATTATTTCATTTTATGGGAAAAACTTTTTTTATGAAATAATCTGCCAGCAGAACTAGAATTCGGTTGCTAGGTAACGGGCTGGGCTTGGCTGGCGTTGCTAGGTAACGATTGTGAAATAACTGAAATAATCTGCCAGTGGAACTAGCACTTTTTCATCAATATTAAGGAATTATTTACTTAAAATAAACTCATTTATCTTGCTGAAAGGTTACTGGTTAAATTAGTTTTGTATTATTTCAAGCATACTATATTTGCATTAGAAAATAGACCAAAAATACTTGGTAAGGTTTTATGTTTTTGCAGTGTATGCATTGTGTGCCACATTTATTTCAGGAAAATTATTAAAAATAGAAAAAAGAACTGAAGAGCATTTCTCCAATTCACCTGGAAATAATACGACACCTTTAATGATCTCTCATCAGCCTGCAGCGTGAGATAAGCTCATTTAGACAAAGGCCCCTGATGTCTTTCTTCGGGGATTTCGGATTAACAGAGGTGCCACGAGTTCAGCGGAGCAGGTCAAACGTTAACACAACGCCGTGCAGCATCCTGTTGGACTAATTGACAGTTCAGGGAGGGAGCAGCGTTTTAAAGTGTCAAAGCTCCCGGCGTTAGCAGGTCGAAGGGAAAAACACCCGAGTGTGAAGAGAAATATTTCTGAACTCTCCCAATTATCAGCCCTTGTGAAAACGTAGCTGTGTTGACAGCGAATCAACGCTGCAGCTGTTTAAAAAGGACTTCATGGATGTTACACAGGCAGGTGGTGAATGTAAATCAGAACAGAACAGCTTATCATTACTGAGGAGATAAACTGGGTGGAATGAATCAGACGGTTTACAGGGCGTACAGAACATAATCTGAGTTATTTTCACTTCGCCAAGAATAAAGAAACACTGGTGATGGTAGAACGCCCTTCCAACTTCAAATGATGAGCCCAGACTATGATGGAGCATTAGAGCCATTCTGAGAAAAACAAGATTAAAAATTAATTAGGAGAGTAAAGTCATTAGGAAAATAAAGTCATAGAAGAATAATGCCGAAATAATACAAACATAAAGCCATAATTTTACTTTATTCTAGTAATATTACGACTTTGTCCTGGCATTACTCCGAATTTATTGTCATATAATTTTGACCTTATTCTTGTAATATTTTGACTTTATTCTCCTTTTTTAATGTTATTCTTTTTATTAATATTATAAATTTATTTTTGTATTATTTTGACTTTATTTTTGTAATATTTCAACTTTATTCTCATATAATTTTGACTTTATTCTCATATAATTTTGACTTTATTCTCATATAATTTTGACTTTATTCTCATATTATTCTAACTTTATTCTTGTATTATTTCAAATTTTTTCCTGTAATATTTTGATTTTATTCTTTTTTTCTTTATTCTCTTTATATTATGAGATTATTCTTGTAATATTACAACTTTATTCTTATTTTTTTTTTTTTTACTTTATTCTTGTAATTTAATGACTTTATTATCCTCCTTGTAATTTAATTTATTTTTATTTTGGCCCTGTTACTTTGTCATATTTATAAAGACAACCCTGTGCTTAATTTTTAAAGCACAAATCCTGCAGTTGTACAGCGTGAAATTATCCTCGCTTCCCAGCAGTGACAGTGATTTTAGTTCCTTCCACCTATTAAAATTCATTGAAAAACCCGTGCCATTAACCAAAAGGCACCTGGAAAACTCACTGAGCCACTGCAGTTCGATTACCTTCACAATGTGCAGGAAATCCACGGTGAGCAGAAATCCTCCTTTCATAAAACATAAGCATACACTCACTCTATGAGCTGGTGGTGTGAGGATAAAGTATGTCAGGTTATTATAAATTTAATCTTTTTTGATTTATTATGTATCCGACAACACAAAATGTCTCCAAGTATCAACAAATTGTGTTAAATCAAAAATCTCTTCATCCACATGTTCCTCCTGGAACAGATTTCATTAGATTCACTTTCTAATTGTATATAAATGATTTAACTTATTAAAAAACTTATTTAACTGATTTAAAAGAAACTTATCAGATTATTTCATTTATAACAGGACATTTTTCTCATGTTATAAGTTAATTTATAACTCTTTGTCTCTCTTTTGGATGTGTAGTTGGATAAATAACATATTTAACTATTTCTGACATGGAAAAGTCATGAACTAGAAGGTAAACCACAGCAGATGCTCTTACATAAATAAGCCGCCACATCAAGCTGCCTCAGTTAGCATTGAAACTTGACTCAAACATGTCTGACTTGCTTGCAAATTTATAATTGTGGCTATTAAATACTGCATTGTAAGCCTACATGCTGTTCTGGTTAATATTACAAGGTCATCAGCGTATCGGGTGACCATGGAGGGTAAAGGTGTTTTCTTCTTTATCAAACACTGAGCCCTGAAGTTCAGCCGAGTGGCTTTCATGAGCATCTTTCAACAGATTTAAAACGTCCTTTTTGTCTTCTTTCCCTTTTACCAAACAGATTTAAAATTGGACCTGTTTACTCCACACGACCTGCTCAGTTTTAGCCTGAAAAAGTGTTAAGAAAGTCAAGCTTGGTTTCATCAATCCAGACCAGTTTTCACCACCACTTAGACATCAGGAGACGGCTGGACAACTTTTCACCTTTCTCTATTCAAACACTTTTAAAATTTAACAGAATAGAAATAACCTTTCATGCCCCTCAGTGCACACTGAAAAAATGATTCTGTGGTGAAGTAAATTTAACATAACTGAAACAACAGTAAAAATTAAAGTTACTATCTTTACACAAATATATGAAGCATTGAGGGCAAAAGTATTTGTTCAAGATATAAAATATATTTCAGAAGGTAAATTGTTTAAGTGCCAAGAGCTTATGTTTTTAAGTTCGTCCACACAACAAAAAACTATCTTGTTATCTTTACTGTATTTCAAAACACCAAATATTACCCATAAGCCATCAGGATTTCCAAGCCGTGATTTTGAGCTGCTATTTAATTTATGACAGCCAAACAAAAGTTATCAAGTTATTTTAGGTTTGCAATACTTAAATCACACAACGTAACTTCAGTTGTTTTTATATGTTATAATAATTGATTTCTTTTAGGACATTGGTTTACATGTGGCAGTAGTAATTGGCC
The DNA here is from genome assembly GCF_000485575.1 of Poecilia formosa. NCBI lineage: Eukaryota > Metazoa > Chordata > Actinopteri > Cyprinodontiformes > Poeciliidae > Poecilia > Poecilia formosa. The sequence goes on from NW_006800140.1 coordinate 955,103, forward strand.
AGCAAAGTATCCCACAATGCATTGTGCCTCTAGGCTTTGGTTTTTAAGTAATGACAACATACTCAGATTTATTAAGCTAACTTAAAGTTTTACAGTGTACTTGCAAACTTCATTTAAAGTTGAATAATTTATACAAAGTTCAGCTTTGGTTATTTGACAACAAATAAAATAAATTATTAAGTCTCTGTAAACTAAATTATCCTTCAAAAAAAGGATAGTCGAGAGCAGAATGAAGACTTTTATAATCCAGTTTTTGGAAGATAGAGAGAAAAGAGAAAAACGGTAAATCATGCAAATGTAAATGATGGAGTTTGTTTTAATTTAGGCCTGGCTGCACGGCTGAATCCTTTTTGTTTTATTAAACTCTTTTATTCCTCGGGGCGAAACATGTTTTGCTCTTGTCATTTCGTCTCAACAGCTGTGAGTGAAGTAGCGTCTGTATCGATTTGACGCCGACTTCGCCCGACGCACAAACAAATCCAAACACGCAGCATCAATTTCTTCTGATTCCCGACTCTTTCCGCCTAATCTGTAGGTCAGGAGTGTACAAACGTTTAGTCAGATGTGAGTCAAAAGGACTCAAAGGTCAAAAAAAATAAAAGATTTTTACCCACTCAACAATAAACCAAACATGCAACATTTCAATTAAACAAATAAAGTAGTGAGGTTGGTGCTGGAAAAGGTTTGTAAATTATTCTAGATCCAAAACCTAAAAGATGTTCTGCAGATTTGCCTGATTAAAAATGATGTTGCTAATTTTCTAGGTATCAATTGGAAAGAAAAAATACAATTTAATCAATTCTAATGAATAAAATCTGGATTTATGTCACTCTTGTGTATTTAGCCAAATTTCCTTAATTAATTAAAAGCAGATTTGAGTGTAAAAGTCTCCGTAAAAAGTTAATCCGTTGTGTTAAAGCCAATGTTTTACTTGTTTAATGTTAATTAAAGATAGAAAGTCTTGACCTGGAGTCCAAATTTGTATTGTTATTGGACTGAATTTGGGCCACACACAATCAGTCCGCAAATGGCCCCCGGGCCACACTGTGAGCCCCCCTGTAGCTTCCATTTCTGATGTATACTGATTTGTTTTTAAAAACTATCTGACTTTCTGCTTCCAAGTTGGTAATTCTGTTAAAAAAGAAACTTTTTAACTGTTTAAAATTAAATTATGTTGAACTTTTCATGTGTAAAAACCTGCGATAAGCAAACATAAAACAAACAAATCACTTTAGATAAGTACAACATGAGCGTGCGTGTGTGTGTGTGTGTGTGTCTGTGTGTGTGTGTGTGTGTCACGGCTCATTAGAAGTGTGAGGCTGGCAGCTGCAGCAGGGGGCTGACTTTTATTCATCTCCTTTTCTTCCTCCAATGGAGGAAGAGGATCTGAGGAGGAAGGGAAACAGAAACGCAGCGACGGGAACGGAGCGGGGAAACTAATGGATGCAGAATAATTTTAAGATTTATCCTGTTGCCTCTGCCCTGAATGGAGATAAGTTATCAACATATTCAAGTTTGTTTTCCACGTCCTCAGAGTGGTTAGCAGTAAACTCAGACATTTGTTGACGTTATTTAAAGCTGCAGTGTGCAACTTTTATAAAAAATGTTTTTCTACATATTTATTGAAGTTGTCACCATATCATAACAGTTTGTTATTAGATAAATACAGAGCTGGGGAGTAACTAGCTACATTTACTCAATTATGAGTAACTTTTTTAGGAGTATTTTTACAGCAATGTAATTTTTACTTTTACTTGAGTAATTTTATTATGAAGTATTTCTACTTCTATTTGAGTAAATTCCTGGATTTTCTGACCACTGAATGAAAAACAAACGTGTTTTAATCAAAACTTCACCAAACACAGACACAGACCTGCAGTTTTTGTTAAAGTTTAATCAGTTTTATATTGAAAGAAACTGATTTGGAAAAAAACATTTTTGCCTGATTTTGTTATTTTTTTGTGATTTATATGAATTATTGTCATTTTTGTCCTTAAAATACCAACATTTCCACTGACCTTTATGTTTTTGTCATGATTGCAGCCCTGCAGCCCTACCCTGAGTGTGCTGATTACTCATTACCCTCACCTGCACTGTGCTGCTCCCTACTTAAACAGCTGCTCGTCACCAGCTCAGTGCGAGATCGTCTGATGCTCCAGTCACAGCTTTCAAGCCTTGTCTCATGTTTCAAAGTTTTCTGATCCTGCCTGGTTTTTGACCACAGATTTTGCCTTGTCCCTTGGCTGCTGGAGGATTTCTGACCTACTGCTGATGAACCCTGCCTGACTCTGACCTTGCCTCAAGTTTTTCTGATTTCTGGATCTTCATTGCTTGTGGCCCTCCTGTGAATGAACCTGGATTGTCCCCTGACTCAGCCTCTGGATTGGTGGAATTTGTCCCTGTCGTCTGTTTGTCCCCTGAGCCCTCTAGTCCTCCCTTTGCCCATCCACCTTACCCCTCCCTGGCTGGATCCCCGACCCCAGTGGACCTCCCCCTTCCTGACCCACTAGCCTGGTTACTCCCTGCTTAGCCCCTTACCTTTATTTGTAATAAAGACATTTTGTGAACCAACTATGGTCTTGGCTGCATTTTGGGTTCTGGCTGATTTTGCTTGTACGTTACAGTTTTGGTCTGTCTGATCATGTACTTTTTAAATATTAAATGATTGATAATTTGATCAGTTAATCTGTACTTGAGTAGTCTTTTTACCAAATACTTTTTAACTCTTACCTGAGTAATTTCTTGCTACTTTTTACTTTTACTTCAGTAAAAATATGTTTAAGTACAGCTAGTCTTACTTAAGTAATATTTTTGGGGTATTTTACCCTCCTCTGAGTAGATAATCTGTGAAAAAAAATCAAGCCTCTCCACCATCTCACAGTGCTAACTAGAAACAACCAATCAGAGCCAGGAGGCGGATCTTAGCGCCATCAATCACCCCCACGTAGCTCTCAGCTCCACTGAAGCTAGCAGAGCCTGTCATGAATGCTAAGGCTAGTTAGCATGGCCACAGATGACGGTGAATAAATGGTTTTCTTTATCTGTACATACATGAATATGATTGACAGCACTAAGCCCCGCCTCCTGACTCTGATTGGTTGTTTTCAGTGCATTTCTTCAAACACCAAGAGTAGCTCAGAGAGGACAGATTCTCTGTCTCATATGACATGGTGACAGTTTTAACAAATAAGTAAAAAACATATATTTTGTTAAAGTTTCTGCAGCTTTAATGCAGATACTGATATTTAAAAATGGTGATTATCTCTTCTGTCTGTCTGTTTTGCTCCGCCTCCCTTTGCTTCGTCTTCCTCTCTGACCTTGTCTCCAGGAAAGTGAATTATGATCATAATCACCAGTTTCACACAGTTTATGGACAGCCTGCTGTGAAAGCCTGGGTGTGTGGATGTGGAAAAGACGCTGCAGCGGTGACACAGTTTCCAATTATCTCAGTTTAAAACACAAACCTGTGATTTTTCCTAGAGGCAGTAGGTGTGCTGCATATAACTGACCCTCAGCATACATTCACAGATTATAGTGGATACCAATAGATGCTGCCTGCATCATAAAGCTTTAAATAAGTAAATTGCTATTTACAGCTTCTGTAATCTTGTGCAGCATTTACACTACCAGCCACATTCACCCATTCATTGTTTGTCTTGTCTACATTATGTAACTGGAAATAGTAAAATCAGGAACAAGCAAATGACTTTCTGTGTTTCCGTTACAAATTTGCGCAAAACTTCGTTGATAACTCACTAATGTTGAAAAAAAAAACAACACAATTTCACATGTACGGTGTTTCAATTGAATAAGAAAGGCAATTAAAATCACACATGAATACGTTTATTCATGTGATAAGTTTTTAACAAGTTACATCCTGCACCATCATCATACAACTACTTCCTGTCGTCTTCTTTGTCGTTTCTGCCAGTAGTAACATCCCGATGTTGATTGTGTGACACAAAGAAAGTGTTTCCATCACAGTTTTGAGAAAAAACACAAATTTTGATGCAGCTGAAAAATCACCTCATTCTAGCGCAAAAACTTATCAAAAAACTTTTTTCAAAATTGACGTGTTTCTGTTAAAGCTGCAGTATGCAGCAAGTTGTTTCTCTGCAGCGAGTACATGAGGTGTTTGACAGCGCTAAGCCCCTCCTCCTGGCTTTGATTGGTGCATTTCTCCAGACAGCAATATGAACTTTTCACAGATTATCTGTCCCATAGCCAACTTTCATAACATGGTGACAGTTTTAACAAATATGTAAAAAAAAATCTGTTCTTCATAGCAGTTCCATACTGCAGCTTTAAAAGAACTGATTTTCTCGAATTTGCACAATAATGATGTAAATGGAAACATAGCAATAGTTCACAGTGAAACTGATATTGATGTGGGCTGAAAAGCCACCCAGAGAAGAAGAAGCCATTTCCTTAACAGCAACTCGAAAACCAGATTACAGTTTGCAAATGCTCTCAGGGACACAAACTCTCACTTTTAGTTTCAGAGAAACATGTTGATGAAACTAAAATCAAGGATTATCACGAGGGAGCATGCAGGCCCCTTCACTTCACTTCCTGGAAATCTTGACTTCTCTCAGGGGTTCGTCTGCTTCTACCTCGGGGTAAATGGGGTCCTGCGCAGTTTCTCCACTAATAAACCTGAGCGGTTCCTCTTCACCGCTGATTGCATTTCCATGTAAACCTTCCAGTGGACTGGACTCAAGCGCCTCACATTTGTTTGGTGTGAAGAAGCTGTGAGCGCAGGGAATTTCAGAAACCTTTCTTCATAGAAGAATCTTTGAGCAATCAGTGTTTCATTGCAGTTTCTGAGCACACTTTTAGATATAAAAATAAAAATTTGGGCTGCACAGTGGTGCAGTTGGTAGAGCTGTTGCCTTGCAGCAAGAAGGTTCTGGGTTCAATTCCCAGCCCAGGTCTTTCTGCATGCAAAAGACCGGGGCATGCACCCTGTGCATGCATGGGTTTTCTCCAGGTACTCCAGTTTCCTCCCACAGTCCAAAAATGTGACTGTCAGGTTAATTGGCCTCTCCAAATTGCCCCTAGGTGTGAGTGTGTGTGCATGGTTGTTTGTCTCTATATTGCCTGGCGACCTGTCCAGGGTGACCCCGCCTCTCACCCGGAACGTTAGCTGGAGAGGCACCAGCAACCCTCCCAACCCCACTAAGGGACAAGGGTGTAAAGAAAATGGATCAATGGAAAATGAAAACGAGTGAAATTTTGAGATTAAGCTCTAACAGGCTCGTCGTCTGGAAAAGACTTTAAACGTTATTTAAAACTTTACTTAAATAAACCACCTTGATAATCTATTGTATAATTATTTATTATACAATATCTTCTCAAGTACTTTTGGTCTAGTTTCTTGTGCTAATATCTTAATTCACTTGAATTAAGACAGAACTAAGTAACTTTTGAGTAAGATAAACAAGCTTGCTTTGAGTAAATAATTCCTTAGCATTGGTGAAAAAGTTGTAGTTAAAGTGGCAGATTATTTCAGTTATATAACATCAAAATTGTCTTGTTATAAGTGAAATAATCCGCCAATGGAACTAGAACCCTTGCTAGGTAACGGCCTGGGCTGGCGTTGCTAGGTAACGGCCTGGGCTGGCGATGCTAGGTAACGGCCTGGGCTGGGCTGGCATTGCTAGGTAACGGCCTGGGCTGGCGTTGCTAGGTAATGGACTGGGCTGGTATTGCTAGGTAACGGCCTCGGTTGGGCTGGCGTTGCTAGGTAACGGCCTGGGCTGGTGTTGCTAGGTAATGGACTGGGCTGCCATTGCTAGGTAACGGCCTGGGTTGGGCTGACGTTGATAGGTAACGGCCTGGGCTGGCGTTGCTAGGTAACGGCCTGGGCTGGTGTTGCTAGGTAAAGGCCTGGGGTGGCGTTGCTAGGTAACGGCCTGGGCTGGCGTTGCTAGGTAACAGCAGAGAGTTACATGATTGTGAAATAAGCTAGTTTTATCTTATGACAAGTGAACTAAGATATTTGCACAAGAAACTAGACCAAGGATACTTGGTAAGACTTTGTTTATTTTATTAAAATTTTCATTTATTTTTATTTTTATCTGTATGACTGTATTCCTAAATTCACGATCAATTGATTTTATGCTTGGAATGTATTTTTCTACACTATTTGGGTGGAAGTTTTTTTTCTTACTATATTTGATCTGTTTTTTAATTGTGCAAACTAAACTAAATTTTGTGAGCTTCAAAGTCCAAAAATTACTTAAAAAACAAACAAAGAGATTTTAAGTTTAATCTCAGAAATTTTCTGGAAAAATCTTGGAAGTTTCATTGTTTTAAAAGTCTGCATTAAATGCCGTCATACACTTCACAGCAACAAACTTCTGACCAATCAGACGACATTTTGCAGAGACAGCTCTCGAAATAGTTTAATTCTGATTTTTTTTTGTGTGTCAGCTGTGATTTCCACAAAATTATAAACAAGCAGCAGTTTGAATATCTTTAAATAAAAACACAGGAGTAAAAGCAACAGCTGAGTTTTGTTTAAACAAAGCCAGAAGCTCCAGATGCAGTCGGAGATCATCATTATCACAGACTGTTTTGGTGTTGTTGTGCAGAGACTCAGATGTAGGTGGAACATCACACATGGGCTTAATTTCATATTGAAAGTGTCACCTATTCTGCAGCCTACACATAAACTCATCAGATGGAAATGCATTTAACCTCCCACACAGGCCAAGGAGACATGATGGGAATGACAAGCACTGCAGTCACATGTAGGGAGCCAAACGCAACGTTAGCATCAAAATGCTCATTTTTCTGAGCTGGAAAATCTCCAAATCCTGGTAATACCAACCTAAATAAATCACAGCTGCTCATTTTCATCTATGAAAAAGGAGATGAGAAAATGTTTTTCTGACGCAGAGAGCTTGGCATGATTATGAGGGGAGGACTAGAGGGAGATTATTGGTCTAAGTGTTGAAATAAAGAATAAAACTATTATTTAGTAGATAAGAAACATTTTTCATTTTCTGTGTCCTCTGTCTCAGTAAATGTTTCAGTTTTTGTGTTTCTTAAATTAACTCAGTCTTTAATTTACTGCCTTAAACTCAAGACAAGTGAAAGTAGGGCATTCTGGGTAAATAGAGCCAAAACAAAAGAATTAGCCTAGCGCTAGCTAGCAGGTGAAATGGCTCGTGGTTTTTTACCAAACTCAAAATAGAAACCCTACAACAGATAAAATCTGACGCTAATCCATTTTTGTTAACATTTCATGAAGAAGAAAGTTGAGCTCAGTGTCTTCTTCAGAGGTTTCATGTTGTTTCCCTCAGTGGTTTTTGGTGCAGCGCCCCCACAGGCGAGGAGGGGAACAGGTTTTTAAATGAGTTTGGTTGGTTTGACTCAGTGCAGGGTGAAAATGAAAAAATTGCAACATAGCAAATGTTGCAATTTTGATCCCCAATCGAATTGAGTCTACCAGACTATCAGGAGTGAAAACAACCTTAGAAACGCCATCAGATGAACATAACTGAACAAGTTAAAGAATCACAAGAATCACAGCAATACCAGCAGTCTAACTAAAAACCAGATAAATATCACACTTCTGAAGAAATCGTCTGTTTTTTTCTTTATGTTTCTTGTTTAATTTTCAGACAGAGCTTTCTACTTTATTGTTTCCTTTCGCTTGAGCACATTATTCCTGCAAAGACTTTGCTTTGTTTAACTCAGAAGCTCAGAAATTAAAATATAAATTAAAATTTTACCTTGCACAAACACACACCTGCTGTGAAAGAGAATTACTTCACTGGAAAGGAAATGATGCCAACTATACAAGATCATTACTGAATATTATTTTCACCTGAGTTTTTCTATATTGGTCACAAAGATCTACATCAGATGTGGGTATAAAAGCCAATAAAAGTTTACCTAACTCACCAAATGTATTGTAAAGTAACGTTTGAGTGCACAGCACCTGAAATCTAACAGCCTATGAAGTGTTGCAATCCTGATAATGAATACTTAGAAATTTCTATGATGATTGCTCGTCTATATATAGTGCAGCTATGATGAAAGCGTTGCTTATAGAAGGGTTTTTACTTTGGCTGTGAATGTTCAGTTGGTAGCATTGGTTCCATTTTGTCATTTCTTTTGTTTTTGGTTTGTAATTGGAATCTGTTGTTGATTAACTTCATTTATGGTGTTCCATACCTATTTATTCATTGTTAATTTTGTACTTTCAGGTTTCAAATGAGACCAAAATCTGCTTTTTTTTTACCCATATGTGACCAGTGACCAGCTTTTTCTTGGCAGTCTGAAAAAACAAAAAATCTTCCAAATATTTTTAGTTTAGTTTCTACAGTAAATATCTTGTAGAGTTATAGTGTTCACAGAAGTCAGATTACGGTTGGGTTTAATTAGTAGTATGATAAAAAAAAAAAGGGTTTTCTGCAGAAAATTAGAGCATCAGGACCTGCTGTGTTAACGTAGCTTTAGAGTCTTACTCTTTGGTTTTGTTTTTACTGGTAATGTGTTAATTTTTCATGTGTTTTATCATCAGAGTTGTATACAGGAGAGTGTGTTTCTGTGTGCGTGTGTGTGCATGTTCGTGTGTGTGTGCGTGTGTCTCTACCTTTCTTCTCTGCAGGTTGGGACTGGCAGGTGGGATCTCCACCGTTACCGTCTGCAGAGCTCGCCTTCTCGCTGACAAACCAACGTGTGAGGTTTTGATGAGTTTGTTCTCACCGGTGACAGCTGGCAAAGTGAAGAAACAATGAAGAACTGTTTGAATGTTGTTTTTTTAAAGTAGCAGCAGGAGTTTGACATAACATACAGTCTCTGTTTTATACGTTTCTGTGTCAAAGCTTTCAAAAAGCTACGTGCAAGAAGGTTAGAAGGTTTTCCATTACAATTGAAAGTTGTATTTCTGACCATTTCTGGCTGCCACTAATAGCACTTCAAGTAGTTATTTAATTTTTTTGTAGTTCAAGTCCATCCAAGTAATTAGTTGTATTTTCCTTTTGACTTGAGAGCAATCCCCAAAAATGTGAAAGCCATTTGCTAACAGCTGCATTTCCATTACAAAGCTTTGTCAATATTCTGCTAATGTAAAACAAAAACAGCTTCGCAATAACAGTGTTTCCATTAAAGAAGAAACACAATTAAAATCTCATGTGAATAAGACTGTTCACATGAATAAGTCATTAAAAAACAAGCTGTGCCATCATTCTTCAACTACTTCCTGTTGTTGTCTTCTTTGCTGTTTCCGCCAGTAGCAACATCTGATTGTTGATCATGTGATTCCATTGAAAATAAACTGATTTTGATGCGGTCAAAAAATAATAATAATAAACACCTCATCTTAGGAGCAAAACTTTTTTTTTCTCAAAATTGTCGTGTTTCCATTAAGCAAATTTATTTTTAGAATGTCAAATTGCTCAGTTAAACAGTCAACGGTTAACTAATGTTGGACTCGTGAATTTTTAGTCTTTTGGGCTGAAAAAAGTTTTAAGATAACACTTGTGTGCTTAAATATTATCTGTATATGTTGGTTAAACCACATTTTTCTGTGTTTTTTAATGGAAGAACTCTTGCTTTATGCTGCTCTGTCTCTTTGTGTTTCTGATGATGAAATTCCAGGAATAATAGATCTTCCTGCTGCCAAGCAGCTCATGCTGCCAACCAGACAAAATGAGAAAACATCAAAAGATCATCCAAAGTTGCTGCTTTCGCGTCTTGTTCTCCACACAGACACTCCCAACTCAAGTTTTGATCCTCCATCACCTAACAAGTTCCTAACGAGGTTATGAGCTTCAAACAAGACTCTGACTCAGCGCTGCATCCAGGAAGTCGAGGCATAATGCATTAAAGATGAGCCGATTGTCTCCAACCTGGCTTTCTGCTGCTTTGGCACTGAAACACGTTCAGCTTCCCATTTTCTGACATTTGACTTGGATTTTAATTTGATTAAGCCTCCCTCTACTTTGGCTGAAATACAGATGAAGAATGGGGGTCAAATGTCATCCTTGCTAAAATGCCTCTGCAATGCCACCTGAATAAGTCACACCTGGTGAATTTTTGACCCTCTGCTCATACCATCATCACAGCTACAAACCTTAGAGGCAACCTATTATGCTGCCTTGAACAAGTTAGGATTCATGACATTTTTTGCACATTTTTGCTGTTTTAAAGCATCTTCTCACTTTAAATCCAAAAAAGCCGCTGCTGGCCACCCCCCTCAACTCATCGTTTACACTCGCATGTGAAAATGGCTGCAAACAGATGCACAATTATACAACTGTACACCTTTAAAAAGTAGAAGTGGAGCCTCCTGCACAACCAACAAGAATGTAGCAAGTGGTTCCTGGATGGTAAGTAAACAACAAAACACTTATCTTTTCCAGCAGGCATTGTACAGTGAATACACTGGCAAAACCAGCTGGCCAAATGTGCTGAAGTTCCACTAGGGTTGCTAGGTAACAGGCAGAACTCTGCTGGGGTTGTTAGGTAACGGGCAGAACTCTGCTGGGGTTGCTAGGTAACAGGCAGAACTCTGTTGGGGTTGCTAGACAACGGGCAGTGCCTCCTGATTTGTGATGTTATATTCTGTAGGTTTTTGAAACAGATAATTTTCCAGAAAACAATTTATTGCTAAAAAAATTTAAGCAATAAATTTGCTTAAGCAAGCACTTTTAAGTGTTTGGATTGTTTGTAGATGCTGTAGAAACCCAAAAGGAAATACAAAAGCATATTTCCATTTGGGAAACATTTGGCAACATAAACAGAGTAGTTTACGTTACTACTCTGAAATTAAAGTCAGAGTAGCAATGTAAAAAAAAAAAAATTCAGAATTTATGAGCTAACGCAACATAAAGTGCGTCTGGTCCCTGAGGACCAGAGTGGAAATAGTTTTTTTTTTTATATAGTTCAGTTTTATTTCATTGTCACTTTTTGTTGGTCTAATTCAGTTAGTTTTATTTAGTTTTTAGACTGTGGCTGCTAGTTTTTATTAGTTAGCATTCATTAAATATTGTTTAGTTTTTAGTAGCTTTACTTTTTTCACACTTTAGTTAATTTTAAGGTGCAGAATTGAAAAAAGTGAAAGTGATTATGATTATATTTATATCACTTGGGTCATAAATGCTCAAAAGAAAATACCATTTTAAAAAATTGTATTAAACCATTGTTGACCAACCGATTGATTCTGGTGTTTTCTCACAGATTTGCGGTCGCCATTTTTGCAGGCTAGCTTACGCATGAGGAGGAGGGTGGTGAGCCGTAATTTGCAGACAGCTGCCGTAAACTGCTTGTGTTGGAGGAAAAAATCAGTTTCACATCAGTTTGAAAGGCTATTAAACAGATTCATTAGGCGGAAAACAAGCAATGTTATATCTATAATTTCAGTGTAGTGCTACAAACGCACAATATAATTCCAGTTAGCTATAGGTTTTCCCCATTAATGACCAGTATTATTTATTTTAGTTAAGGAAAATGCTTTCTCAGTTCCAGTTTTTCTTGTTTAGTTACCTATAATAACCATTCTCTGAACTACACTGAGGTTGGGTATGAATACTTTTGGAAAGGATTTCCCTTTGGCTACCTTTAGCTTTCCCTTTCTAAGGGATAACCGGCTCTATCGTTACAAACGGAGCGGATATAAGTGGTAGATGGACAGAAAAAGCCGCTGTAATTGTGTTTGGTTGCCACACCTCTAGGTCTGTGTTTCCTTTCTGAATCACTGACAGACATTTTCTCTGGCTTCAAAACGTTGCTGATTCTGCTGAGGGATGCCCAGAGCGATTGATTGGTTTTGGACAGAATCGATAGCCATCTACCCACGCTCAGAGGGTGATGGAGCGGAGGTGACACCAGAGGAGGACATGCAGGATGTCAGCAGCTAAAGAAGCTAAGAGCTAACAGTCAGGTAGCATTTGAAGTTAAACTCACCCTTTTGTCAAGGTTCTTAGCTGTTTTTATGAATTAAAATAAATCTTCAGAAAGTTAAAAAATGTTTAGCTTCCGACTCAGCTTGGAAAAGTTTTCATACCTCACCGGATAAATGGTTGTCCTGTAATGGTAAGTTGCTTCACTAGCATTAGCACGTTTAGTAGCGAGTACCTAAGGTTGATTGACAGCACTAAGACCCGCCTCCTGGCTCTGATTAGTTGTTTTTGGTCCATTTCTTCAAATAGTAGCTCAGCTAGAAGGTGGAGGAGATCGATCTTTCCAAAGATTATCTGTCTCATTAAAAAGTGACAGTTTTAATAAATATGTAAAATATATAGAAACTCTAGATCTCCAGAAAATCCCCACACAGAAGCTGCTGATGCTCACATTGCATTACAGCGCCAGTCAACATGACAGAACCAAAAAAAGCATCTAAAATGGTTTCTGTTTTCCGATATCTGAGTAACTCGCTCCCACAGGTGAGCTGAAACACAATATTGATGGGAAAAAAAGAGGTGTAAGATTTTCCACTTGAAAACATTCCTCGACTCAGAAGACTTTTGAGTGGGAAGGTTTTACTCTGAAGGCAAGTCTGCAGCTGCTCTGCCTACATCCTGGTTCTGCTGTTAGGTAACACAACGTTCAGCTGGGCAGAAATTAAAGCCAGAGTAGCAATCAGCACGTTTTTACTCAAATAAAGGAAAACATAGCCATCCAAGAAATTACTCAGGTGAAACTGAGTAACTGACCAAATTATCAATCATTTAATATTTAAATATTACATCATCAGATGGACCAAATGTTAAGTTAAGTGGAAATTTTGGCATTTTAAGGACCAAAATGACAATAATTTATATAAGTAATAAAACATAACAAAATCAAGCAAAGTAAAAAAAAATTCAAATCAGTTTCTCTCAATACAAAAACTGATGAAACTTTAACAAAGACTGGTGAACTTTAGGTTAAAACATGTTTGTTTGTCATTTAATGGGTAGAAAATCCAGAAATTTACTCAAGTAAGAGAAGAAATACTTCAAAATAAGTAAAAATAAGAACTAAAGCACAGTAAAAATACTTTTTTCAAAGAAGAAGCTCAAGTAAATGTAAGTTATGTTAACTTTGCAGTTTGGGAAGCTTGTTTAAAAATGTCAGTCATTCTAACACAGATCTGTCTATTTTCACATATACTGAATCTTACTTTTCTCATTTTCTGTATTTTTATGGGTTTTCATCAAAATAAAAACTTTAATAAATGGACTTTTGCTTGTGCAGAATCTAATACAGAGACCATCAAACCCAACGACGTTTGATTTTGTTGTTTACAGCCTGCGGCTCTTTCTGTTGACACGTCACTTGAAAACACTCAATTTTGATTCAAGAGCTCAGATTCATCTTCGTCCCTCAGCTCGTCTGCCGTACTATAAACTAATGGGAGCTTTTGAATAATTCAGCAGCAGCTGTTGTTGGAGTAGTATCTTATTTTTGTAGGTCAACAGCCTTACAAAGAGAATGGGATATTTCTAAAGGAAAGCAAGAATCACACGCAATAATAAAAGATGTCTAAGTATCGCTACGTCAGCAATCTGTCCAGGTTCTGAGTGGAACAATCAAAACATGTTTCCAGATCAAATCACTTTTATCGCTGCACCATTATTATCCATCATTTGTCAGAGCAACTTAATTAAAAGTCAGTTCAATTAAAGGATTGTCTGTTTTTACAACCTTATTGGCTTTCTTGTCATCAAACTTCAAACAACACCTATTGCTTTCAAACACATTAAAATAGTTTAAAACTGGACATAACATGTTAACAAATAAGCTAAAGGGTAAAAATAATGTTGTAATTCGCCGTAGTTGTATTAATTATCATGTATAAAGTTGAGAAATATGAGAGTCAATGTATAATTGTTGTAACCTGTTGTTGTTTGGACTTTTAAGTTGTTTTCACACCTTATAGTCCAGTAAACTCGATTCAACCGGAGACCAAAATTTCAACATTTACTGCATTTTCAGATGGTGAAGTTCACTTTCACACTGCACTGTGACAAACAAGCATAACTAAATGAAAAACCTGTTCCCCTCCTGGCCTGTAGGGGTGCTGCACCAAGAACCACTGAAGGAAACAACATGGAAATTCCTCAATATTGATGAAAATCTACTAGTTCCATTGGCAGCCTTACAAAAGGCTGCTAGGCGACAGGTTGGGCTTAGCTGGCGTTGCTAGGTAACACCGCAGGGCCAGGTGATAGATGAATAATCTGCCAGTAAAACTAGAACTTTTTCATCAATATAAAATAATTATTGAATTAAATACAAAAACCTCCGAAGAAGATATGAGCTCAACTTCCTTCTTTATGCAATGTAAACAAAATGGATTTTAACTGTTGCAGGATTTCTCTCGTTTTTAGTTAGAGACCACAAGCCGTTTCTCCTGCTAACACTGGATTCTCTGTTTGTTTTGGATCTATTTACCCAGAATGCCCTGCACTTATAATTAATCCACTTCCTGCTTTTGGAGCTTTCCAGTCCGCTTGGCGTTCACAAGCCTCACCAGAGTTCATTTCAACCGAACTGAGACCAAATTTGTTGGTGGACTAAAGTTTGCTGTTTTGGCTTACTGCATTTTCCTTCAGTGGTTCTTGATTCAGCGCCCCCAGAGGCGAGGAGGGGAGCAGATTTTTCAAAGGGTTTGTTCAATTGACACAGTGCAGTGTCAAAGCTGAAAATGTAACAAATGTTGCAAATTTGGCCCCCAATCGAAACAAATCTACCGATCTATCAGCCGTCACCTTTATACTTACTACTAGCTACCATAAAAAATGTTTTTGGAGAAAGAAATGCAGCATCTTCTTCCCCTGGGATTTCTAAAGTGGATAAAATGCTCTACTCCTGCAGCCAGCAAACCAAGCTGTATGAATGCTTGACTAATAACTGAGCCACCTAGCTTGCTGCAAGTGATTACAGCTCTATGCGATACATCCACATTTGCACAGCAATCGGAGGCTGCTTATCAGGCTTCGACTTCCCAGGAAGGCTGAATGGCATGCTCACTGGCACACTGGTTAATCTGCCAGAGAGGAAATTAACGAGGAGAAAGTCTTTCTTGCTGTTTTGTGCATGTCCAGACACAAAGGGAGCTTGTCATTATGTTAAAAACCAGAGATGAATTGGACCCTCCCACCCTTGTTTAACCCTGCAGATTTATCTCTCTGAGCTCCCAGATGGGGGAAAGGATGTGGAAGCTGCAGGAAGTGATTAGCTATCATTCACCACTGATCAGTCACGTTGCTTTTATTTTTACTTCACAATAAAACTCAAAGCTGTCAGAAGTTATTGTGATAAATGATAACATTGTTGCTATGATGCCATTTTTAAGTGTTATAATGGTAATGGCATGATAATAATGGCAAGAACACTTTCTCAAAGATTCTCAATAACCTTTAAATTATAATGAACATTTTGCATTAGAGCTTGAAGACATTTTAAATATCCAAAATAAATAAAACGGTCTTTAAAAATGGCTAGTTGAGACTAAAACACCAGACATTTATCATCCAGTAATCATGCAAATGGAAATTATTGAGCTTGTTTTAATTTATCGTGTGATTAAGTGATTTATTGCGACAGGCCTACCTGAGTCATTAGAGATAGAAATCACATATTTTTAGGCTGCATTCCCACTTAATCAAACTACAGTTTGTTTGTGCAGTTTGTTTGAAGAAAAAAAAAAGCTAACTCTGTTCCACCTACAAACCTCAGTCTCAGTTTGGTTGAAGTGAACTCTGGCGCAGTTTGAATGCATATGTGAACGCCAGGCAGACGGGAAACTGTTCCAAAAGCAAAAAGTGGATTATAGTGCAGGGCATTCTGGGAAATAGAACCAAAACAAATGCTAGTTAGCCTAAAGCTAACAGGAGAAATTGCTCAAAATAAATCCTACAACCAGTAACATCTGACGCTGCTCCATTTTTGTTTACAATTCATGAAGAAGGAAGTTATCCTCAGTGTCTTCTTCAGGGGCTTTTGTATTGATTCCTTCAATGGTTCTTTATGCAGCGCCCCCACAGGTGAGATGGGGAACAGGTTTAAATTAGTTTTATGTATTTGACACAGTGTGGAAGCAAACTGCAGCAGCTGAAAATGTAGCAAGTTTGGTCCCTAATTGAACTGAGTCTACTGGACTATCAGGTGTGAAAAAAAACCTTAGAATTGATCCGGTTTATTAAGGAGGATCTAAAGTATGCAGTGAAATAAATACAATTTGATGCAAAGAAAAATCAAACTAGATAGAATATCGGTACAATTAAACTATATAAAATAATTCATATTACTACCCCAATCTTTAGTTCTTTTTGTCTCGTAGCTCAACATATAGTAGGTTATAAATTAATGGGAAAACTCTCCAGATGTGCAAAGCTAATAGAGAACACATCACTATGATTGTAGCAGTTGATGGATCTACAAATAAATGTACATGCCTCACTTTTCAGATTTAAACCCAAAACCTGCACTGAGGCTTATGGATGCAATCTGACAAAATGGAAACAAGTTGAAGCCGTGTTCGTACTGCTGCAGTGTACGGTAAACATGCTTTAGCTTAGCTGCAGGTCAGATCTCACCCTGAGGAAACAGAGAATGACTCTGGGAGGATTGGGTAGCCTTTTAAACAGTCAAACCCCTCTGACGGCTCCAGTTTCACCCCCACCTGTCCACAGCTCTGCAGGGGGCAGGACGGGTGAAACTGGAAGTCTGAACCCTGAAGTCTTTTCATCATCTGTCCACAGCTTCGCCATGAAGCCGACGCTGCCAGATCAAATGACTGACTGGTTTCCATTTAGATTCAGATCAGTGGCAACTGTTACCACACCACACAAAATCTTTAATATGTTTTGTGTCTAGTTTCTTGAGCAAATATCGTAATACACTTGAAATAAGACAAAACTAACTTACAAGTAACTTCTCAGCAACAGATAGGAGCTTCTTTTAAGTCAATAACTCCTTAATATTGTTGAAAAAAGTTCTAGTTCCACTACCAACTGTCCCTGTGCCGTTACCTAGCAACGCAGGCCCAGCCCAGCACGTTACCTAGCAACGCAGGCCCAGCCCAGCACGTTACCTAGCAACCCGGTTCTCCTTCCACTGGCAGGTTATTTCACTTGATGGAAATAACCTGCCATTTTCCCCACTATTATAACACGGGGAAAATGTCTTGTTATAAGTGAAATAACCGGTCAAAGTAACAAATACGTTTTCATCAATATTAAAACATTATTGACTTAAAACAATTCCTACCTGTTGCTCAAAAATAGTGTTGGCATTTAAAATAAAATCAAGCAAATAGAGTAGTCAAAAAAAATAACTTGTTCCAAAATGGATATTTATCGCAGATCCAGAACTTGAAAATAGTAGAGCCATTAAAAAAAGAAAAAATACTAAATTTTCAGAAATTCATAAATGTTCTGAGAAATTTATGAGTTTGAAAATTTGAAGATTAGCTTGAAAAAAAAATTCAGAAAAAAATGTCAGAAATGTCTCATATTTGGAATTTTTCTGGATTTCAAAAGTTGAAAGTTTCAATTTTTTTATAGAAAATTTCTGAGATTAATTTAATAAATTCAGAATTTTTTCTACGTAACGTACTCCTCCTTTTATACTTTTTTCTAATACGCCATTGTAGATTTAACACGTTTACTCTATTTGAAGAAAAACATTTCATTTTCAGTTTCTTTTGGGCTTGACTGAAAAAAGATATTTTTTGCAACAAGAACAGGATTTGAGTCACTTTCTTTCAAAACGTTTGTAGCATTTAATCAAGTTTAATAAATTAAATCAAAGCTGATTTGGGTGCATCAAAGTCACTTTTTCAGTAAAAATCTCTGATGTTTTTATCTTTTGTTGAAGCTCAGTTATAAAACATAAACACTATGCTGTATTTTCCATTTTCCATTGTGACAAAATTATATCTGTAATAATTTTACCACTTTGACTGAATACTGATTCATTTTCCTTGCACATCAAAACAGATTAAAATGAAAAATAGACTGTTTTGATGTTAACAAAAGTAATGAAATATTTCCATTTGCAGTCGGTGAGTGACATCTGGCTGGCGTTTTAAAACCCGGCTGCATCACTTTCTTTACGATTTCCAATCCTCTGCCTCCTTCTCTCAGCAGCTCTGGTTGAAAATAAAGTCTATTATCTGGTAATGACGTATAATCCTGGATTTTGCAGTCTTGGTGCAGTGCTGTTGCTCTGCTGCTTATGTCTCCTCAGTGCAGAGAAATATGTGCTGAAACATTTTTAACAGAAGCCAAATCATTTATACCGCAGCGTTTCTCAAAAACTGCAGAATTCATTTATTAATTTTCATGCTAAAGATTATAAATGTCAAGGTAAAGATCAGTTTATTAAGATCTGCAGGTTGATTCAAGTTGCAGAAAATAAAGATTATCTGGTGAAATGTGTCCAACATAGAGAACCATTAAAAAGGCAAGGACATAAAATACCTCAAATACTCAAACATCAAGGCTCACATTGTTAAAGAAATAAAATGTGTAAAAACATTAAAAACATCCAGCATCTAAAAGAAAATTGAAATAGCGTCGCTACAAGATTTAGAAATTAGTGAGAATGAAAAAAGGAATCTAAGAATAAAGCTGAAACAACACTTTGGTTTTGAAACTCAGGATGTTTTATTTTCCTCCCAACTGAAGGAGTAAGAACTCACAAAACAAAGGATCTTCGTTGTTGCAGCAGGTATTAGGCCAGCAGGTGCAAACACAAAACTAACGACAAAACGAGCTGCAAACACAAGAATGAGTCTAAAACACAAAAAACAAATGCAACAGGGAAATGCTGAAAAAGAAAAATGCTGCACCCACAGAAAAAAAACAAATAGCGAAAACAAAGTCAAGTATGAAACGTTGCAAATTCGCTCACCAGAACGGAAATCCTCCAGACCACCAGGGGGAGTCTGGAGTAAATAATATTACAGATGTAAATATGAAGACTGAATGTTTGAAAAGGACATGAAGCATCACACAACTTTTCTGTTTTGGCAGAAACCTATTCAGTTCTTTAATCTACAAAGGCACCAAAATGCCATCTAGTCTTAAATATTACCAACATTCCCAGCAAATTTTTGATTTTACAAACTCAGAAATTTCCATGTTTTTTTGTTTTAGGAAATTTCTGAGATTAATGTTAAAATTTTGGAGTTTTTGGTGGAAATTTACTAATTTTAATTTTTTTTTATCTAAAACTACATTTTCAGTTTTGCTGCCTTTTTCTGTGGTTGCCTCTGTTATGTTGGTTGTAGGTTTTTGGTTCTAAATTTTTGTTTTTGCAGTGTTCTTCTGTTGCATTTCTTTTGGAGTTTGCATCATTCGTGTGTTTCGCCGTTTCCTGAGCGTTTGCTCCTGTCGGCCTCCGTCAGACTGAGACATCAAGTCGCTTCAGCTGTTTGATGCAAAGCCTCATCTGCAACTCCCGTATCAGCCCGTTTGGGCAAAAGGCAAGCAGGACTTACTTGAAGAAAAAGTCAGGATCTTCTCTATAAATAAAACTGGATGCATGAATTCAGTTTTTAATGTTACATCTGAATATTTTTTCTGTCTTTCTAATAGAAGATCCCAAAGGGATCATGTCTGACCGAAATACGTGGCAAAATCTTGGATGAAAACAAACTATAAATACAGACATCTCAGTCTAACAGTTGTTAAACAGGAATGGTTTCAGCCACCTGTAAAGGAATCCTCCTCTGATTATTAAAGTATATTTGAGGTGAATAAAAGCGACTCAAATCTGATGACCCTGAAAAATGTTTTCATTCAGAAGGCTGATCAAAAGCAAATATTACATAAAGATATTTAAATATATTCAACTTTGAAAATAATCTGTCATGAACTTTGGTTTTTATTTTAGGATTCATCATTCTTTTTGGTTTTAATATTAAGTTCATTACTATGCTTTAAGATTTCTTGTAGCATTGATTTTTTATTTCAGTTTTAAACAAACTCTGGTTTGTTTGTCTAGGAAGTTTTTGGAGGTGCGAATGCGTAATCAAACTGATACGGACCAAAACAGCAAATTCTGATCCGTTATAGATCTGGGTTTGGTTTAAGTGAACTTTGTTGCTGTTCAAATGCATATCTGAACGCCAAACGCTCCAGAAGCAGGAAGCAGACTACAGCGCAGGGCATTCTGGGTAAATACAACCAAAACAAACGTGCTAGTCTAGCGCTAGCTGGAGAAATAACTCAAAATGAATCCAACTCCATTTTTGTTTATATTTCGTAAACAAGGAAGTTGCGCTAGACGTCTTCTTCAGAGGTTTTTTTTTTGTCGTTTCCTTCAGTGGTTTTTGATGCAGCGCCCCCACAGGGGAGGAGAGGAACAGGTTTTTCAAACGGTTTGGTTCATTTGACACAAATGTGAACGCGAACAGCACCAAGTGTAAATGGAACAAATGGTGCAATTTTGGTCCCAAAGCAAACTGAGTCTACCTTCATTTATGGTAAAAATAAAGTACACCCTCTGTAAACTCTAAGGTTTTATAACATGGATAAAAAGTAAAGACTATTAAACTTTAAAACACAATATTTTCTTACAGTGATAACCTAATCTGCAGCTGTCTCATCACAGCTTATTGTTTCCTCTGGTGTAGAATATAGCATCTAGTGGTTCTCACACATGTGAAACATGCAATTATCTCACTTGATTTACTATTATTTCAAATATAATAGTGTTTTTATTAAGCTT